>NW_006800368.1:222963-224509 GCF_000485575.1 Poecilia formosa
GCTGTGGAGAGGTTTGACTGACAGACCGGCCCACTGGGTCACATCTGCACATTTGCAGTAAGCAATAGTCACACCACTGTTGCCAACTCAGTGACTTTCTTGCTATATTTAGCAACATTTCAGACAAAAGAAAATTGGTATTGGCCAAAGTTGGAATCAGAATGTCAGGATTTTTAAAGATTGTAATTGGCGATTGGATAGAAAACCACAATTGGTGCATCAATGCCTTACGAGTGATAACTAGCACTTATAAGGCATTGCAGAGAACATAACCAATGTTCTTTTGGGGACTCTGGAGTTTTTAATGAATTTTCTCCTCCTTTGGCACATTCTGTCAATCTCTAAAGTCACCTCTTATCACCGCTATGCAGATGATATTCAGTTGTACACCTCTTTTCACAAAAATTAAATGTCTAAGGTTTATCGTTTAAGGCAGTGGTCTCCAACCTTTTTATTACCGCGGAGCGGTCAAGACTTGGAAAATTTTGCTGCGGCCCGGGTGGGGTGGGGGGGAGGTGAACCGTCAGATATGGCTTCTGCTTTATCTGATGTTCCCGCTAAATCCTGAATATACCCAATTTGCGTTGTGTTGGCCATTTTATTGCAGCCTGTGGGGTTTACCCTGACTGGGAACGAGACTACAACCTGTTGAATGTGACAGGTAGCCAATCAGAAAGCGCGGTGACGTAAGAACAGAGGGGAATCCCAAACAGCTAATATATCGCGCAACTGAGAGTCCGGTGGATATCAGAGATGATATGTGGAAATGTTTATTATTATATGTAAAGGTCGTTATTATATATGTTTATGTTTATTCAGTTAAAAATGTTAACTATGAAAAAACATATTCACCTCCAAATCATAGTGCAGCAAATAGAGCGGCTGCTCCTGCTGTCTTTTATCCACCGCCTTTTCTTTTTGTTACGTCTTTTATCTCTTAAAATGACTCCACATCCTGATATTGCTTCTACATCGTCATCCGTGTTTGGTCATTCTAAATTCCCGTATGCTATGTTGGGGGTTTTGTGGATTTTCTTCTGGAATCGCGATGTTCCTGACTGGAATCGGTTCGTGTTGCTCCTACCGTGTGGCTGAACACGAACCGATCGAACCTGTTGTACTTTTATCAGCTCTGTGATCACAGAGGTTTGGAGAATCGGCCGACAATCCTTAAATCTTGCCGTCTAAACCAGACTTAAGACTCACAAGCTCTACTCATCTCCTCTCACTGCCCAAACGCTCTGACTCTGGTCGCTATGGTAACATTTACATATCCCTTCAAAATAAGATACAGATGCGCCACAAAAACGAGCATTTTACTTTAGTGAAAATTTTAACTCACGACAATGACTAGCGGGAGCCCTGAGCTTGTTTCTCTGCAACGAGACGGTCCCATCTGGGAGTGATGGGAGACAATGACACCCGAAGTGTTGCTTATATCCACAGCCTGCTGGGTCTCTAGTGGCGAAGCAGTTTGAAGCTTCATTGCCTCATTAGCAGCCGGTCGCCGCATGTTACACAGAGCGGCTTGTAATGTTTGACTCAC
>NW_006800368.1:225035-242083 GCF_000485575.1 Poecilia formosa
GGACCGGTACCGGTCCATGGACCTGGGATTGGGGACCACTGGTTTAAGGTACCTAGCCTGTTAATCAATAGATCTTCTTCAATTAAATGAAGACAAAACTGATGGAAATAATTATATTTGCATCTCCAAAAATGTCTTGGATATAAGAGAATTGTGGCATTTGGGGTTGGCAGAACGCTGGAGTAGCTCTGTATTTTCATTCAGAATTTATTCTTTTTCAGACTTTTATTCCAGCTCGATTGTCTTAAAATATCGCTTTCTTAAGAATCAATCTGTCTTGTTTTGGATACTGTTGTGGAGAATTATCCGTGCTCCATGCTGAGTTCTTGATGTATGAGGTTATAGAAGAGTCAGTGAGTTCAATTCATGAATTCCATTTATTAATACCAAAATACACCTGGTCCATTTCACATGACACCTTTAATTGGTAGCAAGTCAAAATGGCCCCCAAGAACGGGTTGTGATCTCTTTTGTTAGCCTCTAGCTAAGTTATGCCCCATAGAGGCCTGTCCCTAGTGTGTCCTTTCCTCTACCCATAGCTCTCATTTGCATTTCCTAACATGTCCTTTCCTCTAGCTTTAGCTTAGCAACTAGCTAACGGAGATAGAAGGAAAACGCAGAATTATTTATTCTCAACACTGTGTGGTTGGTCTGATTTTTCTTTTACTCGCTTTGACCAACTTACTATGCTTTCTCTAAAGTTTTCAAAGCTCATGTTATGCTAACTTGTATTAGCTACTTTTGGCAATTTTTGGCAGAACATGACAGGTGATGTTGTGATAAGAATTCAAAGTAAATCTTACAAACTCATATAGGCTTGAAGTCAAAAGCATTTGTATTAATTAAAAATTAAATTAACAAACAGAAACTGCAAACAATTCTGTGACTAAGAATAACAGTAACTGGAATAGAGTTAAGCATGGTTTTATGATTATCCACAGAAAACGAGAAGTTAAGCCTAAATAAAACACACGGTGCATTTTTGCTGCACAGCTTCACTCCACAGATCCAACAGTGATACACAAAATAAATCAGTTCATTAGTTTGTATTGGACATTTCAGTCTAGAGCAGAGGGACACAAAACACTATCTGGGTGTGTCATGGTGCAGAGAGACTTACTGTTCATTTACAACAAAGATGCAGTTGTCTTGGGATGGGATGCCTGACACTGGATGCTTGCAGGTCACTTTTCTTTCATTGTGGCTGAAAGAAAACAGAGAAATACAAAATCTAAATGTTAGAACATGTCAGGTTAATGACAAAATAGTTTAAATCTTTCTACAGAACTGGTAGTTAAAACTGAAATCAGAACCAGTTCTGCAACATAAAAGTAGCTTAGCTTCCTACTGACATCATAAATCATAGTATTACTGCAAACCTTATCATCAACAAGCACACATATGCACACCTGGAGCCATGTGTGACTCTGAATTTAAGCATTATGTTCCTGTTACAATGTTAAAGTAGATATCCTGCATCCACAGCTTCCAAAACCCCCGAATATTTAAATGTCCCAGTCTGAAGAAGCCTGCATCTGAGCAGTCCACAGCAGCCTGTGCAGGTTAGTGAGGACAACATCACAACATCCTCCAGCTCTGTCCGCCAATCTGAAAAACTTCCTGTCCTCCTTTCCCTTCGCTTTCGTCTGGTCTGTTTCAGTCCTGTTCTTGGCTTGTCTCTGTTTTGACTGTCACTGGTGTGGGAGGCAATGTTTTGTTTTCTTCATATTTTTCGGTTCTACTTCTATTGGTCAGATGCTGCATCACGAGAAAACTGCTGACTCTCTCATTCTTTTCACGAACACAGGAGGCTTGTTATCAACTCTAGAAACCTCATAGGCAATGATACAAACAACAGAAAGTTTGACCTGAATGATGCTGAGCCTCTTAGTCTGCAATAGTAATTTTTTATTTTTAAACACTGGGGAACATTGTTGTCCTTGTTTCATGGTTTTTAAAATTTCTCTCCCCTGAACTTGTAATGTACTTTCTTCAAGAAATTAAAAAATATATGTGCTTTAAAATCTGACTTGTTCTTGCTGCTTATATTATTTGAACATTTGGAATTTGAAAACATCCATTAATATTATTGTGTTGGACTTCAAAAATATAGAAATTTTGCTCTCCAGATACTGTATTCTAACTTTTGAATTATTCTTATTCTTGTGGATAGCCAAAACTTCACCACAGATGTCAAAATGTATTTAATTGAAAGTTTATAAATAACTAAGTAAATTAGGGATTTCGAATTTATCCAGAAAATATATTTTAGGTGTCCTTATCCACAGTGGAACATGTCCTGTGTCCACATGGACTGAAAGGCCCCTCAACAAGGAAGAAGCCATTACTCCAAAAGAAAAAGCCAGATTGCAGTTTGCAAATGTCCACACAGACAAAGACCTTCATTTATTGAGACGTCTTCTGGTCTGACAGAATTAAAGTTGAACTGTTTGACCACAATAACAATGATTACATTTGGAGGAAAAACTGTGACGGTTGTACCATCCTAACTTAAGGTATGACGGTGGCAGCATCATGTTGCGGGGCTGTTTGGCTGCAGGAGGAGCTGGTACATTTATAAAACAGATGGCATCATGACAAAAGAACATTATGTGGAAATATTGAAGCAACATCTAAAAACATCAGCCAGGATGTAAAAACTTGGGCACAGATTACTCTTCCAAATGCACAATAACCCACAGAGTAAAACCAGACTGGTGACAAAGTGGCTCAAGAACAACAAACTCAATGTTTTGGTGTGACCATCAAAAAACTCTGATTTGAATCCTGTGGAGAAGTTGCAGGTAGACCTGACATGATTCAGTTCCGTTCTGCCATAAGGAAACAACTGTGAGAAACTTGTGGAAGGAAATCTGAAAGGTTTGATCCAAGTCATACAGTTTAAAAGACAGTCATCGCTGATGCTGTGGCATTTAGCATATAGATGTCAGCAGAGCCTTCTCTGCTAGTCCTAGAAAATTGAAAAGAAAAAGTGCAAAATGTCTTAATCATATTTAATTTGATCTGTAATTTAATTTTTATTCTACAAATGAGTTGCTTATTGGTGTTCACTTTAATTTCCTACTTTAAAAAAGTCCCTAAAAGAGCTGCTCCTCCTCAAGACCTGCTGTACAAATTCAGCTAAAACTGAGAGGTGAAACAAGAGACGGAGACATGTTTCTAGGAGTACTGTAATTTCTTTTGGGTAATTCAATTATGAAGTATTCAACAAAAAACAGCATGCAACATGCCAAACCTACAGGAAGAGGTTCTCAGATTCCAACTTTGTTCGATATTTGAAGTTTCACAAACAACAGTAGGTGGTACTTTTCTTTTACAGTGAGATAGCTGACTTTAGCTAACTTTGTGTTATTATCAAGTGTACTCTGGGCTATGTTGATGATATTGCTTAATTTTCACTTGTATGCTATGTTTTGTCATGCTGTATAAATCTGGTCCTTCAAAAGCACCCACAAATAATGTGCAGTGTGTTAGCTCATGATTGCTGGAGGATGGTGAGTGGGGAACTGTATCAGAATGCAGGTTCTGGAAGACAGGGAAGAGAGTTTCTCTGTGTCCCCATCATAATGCTGAACTGTTTCCATCAGAGGATGGATGGTGTAGTCAAATCATCTACGTCAGGAAATTATATTGACAAAAAATAGACTGTTTACTTCAATCAGTACATTAAGTCTACTGTTTATTCAGTTGTAACTCTTCAAATGGCGGGATGATAGAAATAAGGATTTTAAAAAGAACACATGGTCTATTATTTACATTTAACATACAATTACAAGACTCGAAAGGACTTAAAATTTCAAGTTTCAGACTTGGGACTGGACTCAACTTTGCCTGTCTTGAGACTTGAGGATAAAGACTTGAGACTCAACACTTACTTGATCCCTTACTTGGTTCACAAACCAAGTAAGGGATCAATTACACTCCTCCATACTGAGCAACTCTCTGATACCTGCTGGTCCAAAGCTAAGCTAAGAGACATGTTGTGTGGAGTTTTCAGTGATGTAAATTACGAGCCAATCAGTGAATGCAGTCAGCTGCCAACCCAACTGCTTCAGTGTTGTACCTGGCTAAGTGCTGCTAGTTGTACCCCTGAAGAAGGTACGGAAATCTGAGAATAGCCAGGTTGAACAGCACCGGATCTTCTAATGGAAAATGAATCTGGCCAGATGGACCAGGACCATTCTGGGACAGACCGGGACCGGACCAGTTAGAGGTGAGGTAGGCCTTTAGTACCTACATCATCATTTAAACACAAAAGTGTTGCTGCTCAACATATCCATTCCTTTACGATCACAGAGTACTGATCATCTGATGCCTGCTTCCAGCTGTCAGATAGAAGCAGGCATCTTGGCCTCTGAGTCCACAGTCTATAAACCTCAATCCAAAAGATCACATTCATCAGAACTGATCGTGGATGTTCAGTCAATAAATCTGCAAGATGTGTGTAATGTTATCATGCAAAAAATAAGGAAAGAAATCTCTAAGGAATGTTTCTGATTACATGAAGAATAAAGGCAGTTCTGAACAGTGATGTAGGTACTAGCAAGTTGTACCTAATGAAGTGGCCAGTGAGTATATTTTGTGTGGCTTAATTTGTCCTACTTATCCATGTAAGGTTTTCCAGGCCTCCATTTGCTGTGAATGAACTGTGTTCAAAGTTCTACTCTGGTACAAACAAACCTGACTGAAAAATTGCAGTAACAACCCTGAACATCACACAGTCCTTCACATTCAAGACAAGAACATGACCTCAACAAAGAAATGAGTGAACGACAGAACATGTTTGGTTTTCTATTCTCAAGAACAGACAGTGAGATTTGATGTAATATTTAAAATGCCACAAATAAAGAATGAGTCTGTATGAAAATACAATTTTAAACTCATGTTTCTGAAACAGCAGAGTTTCCTCTTTCCCACCATGCCACACATACTTAAAGGCTGCAAATTGAGGACAAAAGCAACAGAGTTTGTTGTTGTTGCAGTTTTGATGTGGCACTTACACACGTGGAAGGACACACCGAGGCACTAATCCCCATATACACACATTTACATGAATGCACAATCTTTAAAGAATATCGCATTTGTTTTCATGTGTGAGAAATGTCAGCTAATATTTAATGTCAGAAGTTAACATTGTATTTTGCTTTAAATGCCACTTAAAAGATGCCCAGTGTTTAGAACCGGGAGCAGACATGTGTGTCTTCTGCCCTGTGAAGCGTCTGCCGCTCAGCTCCATTCTCCATCTATCCAGGATGCTAACCTTTCAGAAAGGCCACAGAACAGAATATTCTTCTCCTTCCTCTCCAGTAGTCTGTCTTTTCTTCTCATATCGTTTCGTTCTTTATTCTTCCCCTCAACTGACCTTTTTCTCTACAATCTCTCAGCTATAGTCTGAGTCTACAGTCTACAGTCTCTCCCCGTCTTTCAGCCACTAAAATCTTCCACTCTCAAGCACAGACCATAGTGACCATGGAGGCTCTGTGCTCAGTCTGCTTTATGCAGTAATGTCTGCTCCGTCTCGTAACACAGCTGACTAATTTTTGTTTTAATTTAATCTATTCTGAGGAAGGGGGAAAAAAGCTCTACAAAAGAAATGAAATGCAGTCTCGTCCTTATGAAGTCAGTGTCCCATATGCCGAATGTATTGCTACAAATCTTGTAAACTTTTGTTTTAATCAGGTCATGTTTGTCCCTGTGATTGAAACCATTTCAGAAAGAAGTAAGGCTTTTTATTAAAAACAGGACTGAAGTTGAGTTTGATACAGAAACATCGATGAATCTGATAGTTTTGGAACAAATGCATGATGGAGATAGAGTTACATGAAGGACTTACAGAACACAAGTAACAGACACAAGAACCAGGGCAGGAGCAACAGTAGGATCCAGCAGTGAGACAAAGAAACTGAAGATTTTAAATAGATGCGATCTGTAATAAGATCACCAGCTGAGTACGATCAATACAATGCAGAACTGAGGAGGAGAACGTAAGCAGTAAACTGAGAGAAGGATGAACAATGGGCACAGGAGAAACTGAAAGGAAACACAAAGGATCCAAACCAAAGCTAAGGCCACAACACAAGAGTCCAAACCCAAATGCACAGAAGAAAATACAAAAAGAAGCTCAAGACAAAGAAATGAACTAATATGGAGAGACACCAGTGACACTAAAATGATCCCCACCTATTCATACATTTTTTGGGAACCATTCATTTTGTTTGATGCTGGTTGAGACAAGGAAGATGGTAGCTTCTGTAGTGAGTGCCAAGACAAAATCCACTGGTCAGAGCCTTGTGAGTCCGTAAAGACCTGTATCATATGATTTACGTAATCTTTAATTTAATTATTTTTTATGGGTATTCAGGCACATTTGGTGTTTTAACTATTAGAATAGAAATGTATCAAGGTGGAGTCTCAAGTATTTGCAGATTTCAGGTATTTCTGGTGGTTGTGCTCCCTGTAAATACCAACACAAGACAGAACCTCAGCACAGGTAGCTGAGGGTCATGATAGTTTTTGATTCTAATTCATGATGACCCTGTTGGAACAGCTGGGAAAGAGTGAGGCACATCCTATATGAGCTGGATGCTCATGTTCAGCACTGTTGCTAGGTTGTACTGTGTGCACAGATGAGCAGTGACATAAAGAGGCCACACAAGCAGTCTGCTTTTTCCTGCATCACTAAACTGAGCCGTGCACTAAATGAAGCTGTCCTCAGAGCCAGGCAGTCAAACAGAGGCAGAGAGACCTTCCACTTTAAGCTTCTCCCTTCAGTGAACTCTACTGCAGACCACCTACCTGCCATTTGAATATCTTGAGCCGCCTTGCCACCTCCCATCACACCAACCCTCTGCATGTCTTTCTTCACTACATTCAGGAACCTTCTCTTCAGTCTTCCTGTGCACCAGAAGCCTGGCAACTCCAGATTTAGCATCTTTTTCCCTACATGCCTTCTGTTCCTTCTCTGCATGTCCAAATCATGCAAGCCTCACTTCTCTGTTTGCTCTAACTGAGCTGTCCTCTGTCATAAAGGTGCAGTGAATAAATCTCACTGAGCATCTGTGGGATGTGCAGGGCAAACGGGTCCAATCCATGTTGCTCCCTGCAGGACTTAAAGGATTGGCTGCAAACATCTTAGAGCTACATACTATAACACACACTGCATGAGGAGATACACTCATGTAGTGTGTGCATGAGCGTTTCGCCCAGGAATATGTTGACCACCTGCCCAACATACTACTGGGCAGGTGGTCATAATATTATGCCTAATGTCATGCCTGTATATAGCTGAGTAAGATGACATTTTACCACTATTTAATCCAAATAATTTAATTTAATTTATTGTTGGTTTTGGTGATGCAGTAATCAAGCTTCTTATTGGCTAATATTCATTTCTTAGTTTTCTTTCAGGTCTAATCTGCTGATTCAGATATTTACTTGTTCTTTTTTCTAATGATTCTGAGATGTAAAGTAAAAAACCAAAACTATGCTGCAGGCTTTCTGTCAGAAGTAACAGCTTTGAATAAAATGAACATTTCAAACAAAATGCAAAAGATTGATGTCCCTTTACTCACACAAAATATAAACATAATGGCATTGTAATTTTCATTTATGCATATAGAAATGTATTATGTAAACAATTTTTAATGTTCTGTGAAAATGGCTTAAAGCATTAATCTCAGAGACAAGTAAAGCTGGTATCAGTCATTTGCTCCAGCTGATGAGGGAAATCTGGTTCTGCTTTATGATGAACAACTGGCTCTAAATAAAGATTCTGTCCACACACTGGAAACCAGGCACAGCAAGAGCAGCAGAGGTCATTTTTTAACATGCATTTAGGAAATGACACCTTTAAATAAGCCAGATGAAAGTGAACACAAACAGCCCTGAGCTGCGCTGGAGCAGCTCTTTGATTCACCTTGTTTTTTCCTGAGAGAAAGCCGAGGCAGCCGCTCGGCTCATTCCTTCCTCATATTCTACCATGCCAGCGATGAAGCTCTCAGCATGCCACCGTGAGAGAATTCACAGTGTCAGTGTTTGCCCAGACTCACAGCCAAAAACACATAATGCCAATAAAGTCCACAGCTGGTTGACTTGACTCACCACAGGAGTAGTGTATGTGGTTAAGGAGGCAGGCAGGAGGACGGCTGTCTCTGTCCACTGGCTTTGCTCAGACATTAACGCTTCTTGTGTGAGTGCTGCTTAACAGCCTTCCCTCCCTCGCTTTGCCTCTCCTGGGCTGCCTGCGCCGCTTCTGTTCCACTACTATCAGACAGACATGTCAACGTAGAGCCGGGACACGGGAGAAAAAAATACCCAACAAGAATGTGAAGGCAGCCAACTGAAGAAAATATAACAGATAACATTTAATAAGCTTTATTCATGCACTGACCACAGTGGGGCAGCACTGCCTCTAAATGGAAACTATGTACTAAGATACTAGATTATCTACAAGACCTATAGAAACTCAACCATGCATTTATTTTTAATCGCATTGCAACAATCCTCCTGCTGCAGCCAATCCAGAAAGCTGCTGATGTTCTGACTAAAACTAGGAAGCTATAGCACATCACCCAATTCTACAGTCCTTCACTGAGAGAAGAGACTTTAAAATACTGTTAGTTTACGAATCAGTGAACGGTTTAGCACCACAATACATTAAAGATCCTCTCAGGAAGGTCGATACCTTCCAGACCTCTCAGGCTCTGCATTCAGAACCAGAGCCAAACATGGAGGGCTTATAATACACTTTAATTTATCTATGCTGATTTAATGATTTAATGCTGTTAAATCAAATGTAACCCTTTCATGGGTAGTGGTCACTACAGTGGACAGCTATCTAAAAGCCATTTTCTTGTGCTTCTTGTGGATTTCTATGTTATAAATGCATACAGACCACTGAAGTGGACACTAATGCATCATAAAATACACTCAACTACTGGCCATCAGCTGTGAATGCACAGCAACAAATTATTTAACAAATAATTTTTGTTAAATCCAATATGGCCAAAAAAAAAAAAGCCAAACTGAAATTTGTCACAATGCGTAATGACAAGCCACAAAGCTTCTGGGGTAACGTCCTGTGTACAGATGAGACAAAACTGAAGCTCTTTGGCATCACCTCTATGTTCATAGACCAAAAAATGAGGGAAGGCAAGAGAAGAGCAAGGTCCCAACTTTGAAACATGGAGGCTTGGCTGTGCTTTGGGCTGCTTTGCTGCATCTGACCCAAGGTTTCTTGAATCTGTGCAAGATACGATGAAATCTCAAGACTATCAATGCATTCTGGAGAGAAATGTGCTACCCAGTGTCAGAAAGCTTGGTCTCAGTCGCAGGTCTGAGGTCTTCCAACAGGATACTGACCCAAAACACAGCTAGAAACATCCAAGAATGGCAAAGGTCAAAATATTGGACAATTCTGAACTAGCCTTCTATGAGCCCTGATCTAAATCATGTTAAACTGTGGAAGGAGATGAAATACTTTGTGTGGAGAAGGCACCTTTAAAGATGGGACAACTGGAGCAGTTTGCCGTGAGGAGCAGGCCAGGATACTTGTGGACAGATGCAGAAGCCTCACTGACAGTTACAGAAATCAGCTGATTGCAGTTATTGCTTCAAAACATTGTGCAGCAAATCATTAAGCTGCATGTACCATAATTTTTGTTGGGGCTTCTTTCATTAGATAGTTTCTTAAATTTAAAAGCAATACATGTTTTCATACTCAGAATTTTTGAAACTAAAACTGTACTTTTTAGTCTCAAAATGGGAAATCAAGTTCCACTCGCCGTGTTCCAGCAGCTAATTGTCCATGAGGAAACTGTTCCATCATCCTGCATGGTGCACTGGTAGATGGAGGATGGCCAATTAGATGTCAATAAGCTCAGTGCAGTTACACACATTCTTTATCTCTTCTGTGAAAAACCAATAACAATGTTTCACCCTGTGTTGCTTGGCAACTATAGTAAAAATGAGAAAAAGGCTATGTTTGAGAGCTTTTTACACCGGCCACTCGGCTGGATGAGCACTAGCTACTGTTGCCTCATTGCACAAGATTCATAGGAAATGAATGAAGATGGACATTTCTACATGAACGTTTAAAACAAAATGACTTCTTAATACAAAAACATGGAAAACTGAGAATCTTCAGACATGTTTGGTTGGAGAAAATAAAACATTTTCATTAGCAATGTTTGGAAACATGCATACGATGGCGGTTTTTACATGGTCTATGTGAGCAGTTGCCCCGGCCAGCATCAGTAAGGGGCAGGGCACCGAAGAGTTAGGAAATAATATATATTTTATCTGTCAGTTGTATCCTGAACAAGTCTGCTACTACTGTATGAATGTGTAGTGGAGTAAGTGTTCCTTGGTTGCTGTGGGATACTGGGAGAATACATTACCTGCTTTGTGCTGCAATAATAATAATAATAATAATAATAATAATAATAATAATAATAAAATCCCTGCATTTAATGGGCTGAAGTGCAACAAGAGCGGCTTTCCCAAGCACTATTCCTGCACCATAATAACTGTGTGCACATTTATTTGAAATTTGAAATTTTATTTCGAACATGATACAAATATAAAAAGTAATATAGTACACAATAAGAAAAGTGAATAGAAAAGAAGAAAAGAAAAAAAAATACAGATATCTGTTTCAGTTAACATATGCTCAAAATGGGTAGGAAGAAGTAAAAACTTATTAACTCCTACCCCCTAAACACTGGAAAACTTACAATACTACTGTTATTTAAAAAAAAAATAAAGAAAAAAAAAGAAAAAAAAAGAAATCATCAATCAATTAAAAGTCAGAGTAGCTGTCAGCAATTACTAATATATAGCTATGCATTATCTCTTTTTGTACTGGTTTGTCTTTTCAAACCCTCAAGCTTTCACAGTTATGCATTGTGATTAATCATGATATGTATGTCCCTTCATGTTTTAAAAAGATGTACTACTAGTGCTGCAGTGTTTGCACAGAATCAGTCCTCACAATAAGTCACAGATGGGGAAGCAGGCCTTCTTTCTGGTGATAAACTAAAATCGGATGAAATTATGTAGAAAATCCAGAAGCCTTTTTATTCATCTGCCAAATAAAAAGATGCCAAGAGGGTACAGTACGACTAGCTCTTTATTGAACTGTTCACACACTGAAGGACTCGGATCTGGAGTGTGGACAGTATTCATATAGATCTGGGCTGGAACATGAGGAGAACATCTTATCTGTGAATCTTCCTCCACACAGAAAAAGAATTGTACAAAGCAGGCACAGCGCTGTGTCTGCCACTAGCAGTCTAACTTCAAGCTGCTGTTGTCATGGTTACCCATCTCCACACATCCTCTGTCTGCATAAGCACAGAGCCAGCGAGACATACTCTGTGTGCATGCCAATAAGCTGAGAGAAAGCAGGGAAGGGAACAAGGATGTGGAGATATGACCAATGCAGGGAAGGTGATGGAGGGATCGGAGGAAAAGACAAACTGCCCCTTCGTTCATCTCCTCATCCCGCCTTCAAACTGTCTCACTGAATCCATCAGATTCCAGGCAATCTACACACACACAGACACACGCACACACACATATCATTGCACAAGTACAAACACCGAACCCATACAGTCTTAGCCAGGGATTACTTTATGAAAACACTTCTGTCTCACTGAATCACACACACACACACACACACACACACACACACACACACACACACACACACACACACGCTCTGTTTACTCAAAGAAGTGAAGAGGATATCTGAGCTGTGATCTAGGCTGACATTCAGCTGTTTTAAGAGCTCATGACTTATGCAATAAATTTTCCCAGAAAAATGTACCTCTGGTTACTGAAAGGATGCTCCAGTGTCACACACACGCACACAACCAGAGAATAAAAGCAGCATCTCACATCCATAAAGCAGTCCTCATGCTAACAAAACGAAGCATCTGTGTAATCTAAAGTCACCATGTCTCTCCCAGGATGTAACAGGGTGGAGAGGGAGTGCCGGGGGGTTGAAACTAAACGACAGGGTGCAGAGTGCAGCGGGAAAGGCAGGTCTAAGTTGATTTCCATAGCACAATTCATGCACAGTAAAGTGCTTTACAGGAAAACATAGAAGCACAGTTACAGAAAATTCATTGTGGAAAATGACAAAAAGAAAAAAAATCACCCATCCATTGTGTAGACACACCCTAGAGGGGTTCTAGTGCCTTGTCTCCAGCAGCCATTGGGTGAAAACTGAACATTCTAGTCAGGTTGACAGTCCAACACAAGACGATACAGGTATTGATACACAATTCAGATTTCTGCTGAAACTTGTTGTTGTTGTTGTTCATTCTACCAATGAGACTTCTGCTTGAACAGTTTACATCCCCAAAGCAACTGCATGTAATAATCAATGGAGCTGTTTATGGATTGATTTTAAAGTTTATTCAGCATTGAGAAGCTACATTCTTTTCACAAGATCTTAAACTGAATGAAACTAAAAAAGGAAAGCACAGTTAACAGCAATGCATTGACCAGAATTTCTGTAGAGAAGACTGCTTGGATGTGTAGTCAGAGCCAGGAGTTGTATGTTTCAGTGATACAGATGTCTTTCATAATTCAGTAATTAATTTCAGCCACTGCTTACATCCGGATTTACCGTGTCTGGCTTTTAATGATGCAGAATTATGACACATGTCTCAAATCAAGGGGCAAAAGCTGGATAAAATATGACATGACCCTTCAGGTTGCAGAGCTTTTGAAAACAAAATCTCTGCACTTCCATATGTGTATTAGAACCACATATGGAAGTGGCACAGATTAGAGTTTTTGTAGGGTTGTAGCGTTGGGTTGATCACACCGTCATGAAAAGGCAGGATAGAGGTTGGATAAAAGCAAAACATGCAGATTAGGGTTGCATTTTTCTGCTGTGTGAAAGTTGCCAGAGAAACTTAGAACTTACAACACACACACACACACACACACACACACACACACACACCTAAGGACAGTTTAAAGAGACCAGTAAAGCTAACTAAAGTATTTTGTATTTTTGGACTCTGTTAGTAAGCCAGAGAAAAAAAACCTGTAAAAGTCCAATTTTATCTCAGTTAACAGCTTTTACATGACACAAATAATATCAAGTTATAAAGTTTATAGGAAAGTTACAGTAAAGAACCAACAAATTGAGAACATCTCAAGTTTTCATGGAGTTTGTTCCACTGCTTTAGGGACACAGAAACTAAATCTGCTTCATCAGCTGCAATGCTGGATGTGACACTGGACATGAGAAGAGCTCTGCTGGCAGGACGTATCGCTGTGGAACAAAAAACAACTGGTTACCACATGCTGGAAACCTCCACACTCACTCTCTGAAATATTTGGGCATTGTTCATATAGAAACAATGCTCAAATTGTTTCTATATGAACAATATTTGGCTCCATGAACTCCAGAGTTCATGGAGCCAAAGAACTGAAGGCATGGAGTTCACCTCCATCTCTGTGGATCTTGGATCCAGGCTGCGTTTTATTCAGGGGTTTGATTCAGTTTTTTTTTCTTTTTTCTTTGTTGAGTTTCTTTAGTCTCATATAATTATTTATTAGCATATGCGCAGGTGTATCAATGTTTACAGTACATTCTGAGGTTATGAAGTGACTTTATTCACAGATCTACTGGAGTTCTAACATGGAGTGTTTTTGTGCTTCTGTATGTTGAAATCCTGAATGTGCCAACCAGTTCATTCTTTTTTTACTGTAAACAATATAAAAAGGTATAGTGTAAAATGATAAATAAAATATGGACAGCCAAAAAGCTCCAGGAGATACAGAACTTTCTGATGAACTAAAACAAATATTAGTGCCAGTGATGTTACTGTGTGTAAATCTAATCCTTATCCAGCTGAACTATGAAACCTAAAACCACCCATATGTACCACGAGTGCTATGATGAGTGCAGACTCAGAAAGGGACAAAACCCTGATTTTGTGTAAACTGTAAAGTTAGATTCATGTATTTGTGGTCTGTGTTAAAATATTGGCATTTATGAGGCCCCTGAAGCCCTGGGGGCCTGATGGAGATGCTGACTTAATTTGCATTAAACAAAAGTGCAAGTAATTGATATCCATTTTAATTGTATATTTTGATTTGTTTTTAAGACTAGTTGTGGGTTTAAGCAGTGTTTCACTGGCGATGTTTTCCCGTAACATAGGAAAGGTGACAGGAAATCTTAAAACGTCAATCGGTAAATAATTACCGAGTGACATTTTAAGATTTCCTGTCACCTTAACATCTTTTAATACAAAAACACGGTGGACCGCAGGTGGAGCGCCTCAGCACCCCGACCACCAGGCTGCAGAGGACCAGAGTTGGGGACCACTGACCTAGGCTGTACAGACTGAATGAAAGATACACACTTCAGCATTAAGATTTAAAAGAGACACAGATGACCCCCTGTCCAACCACAGAAACAAGAAAACCCCATGAATCAAAATACCTGCTGTCTTAGTTCATCTTGTTCCTTTTGGACTTATTTTGTCAGTGTGTGTCTCTCTTATTTAGAGCCCCCTGTGACGCAGCTTCTCCAGTTGAGAAGAGCCTTGTCTCCCTCTTGTGGCCAGTGGAAATGTTAACCACTGACTTATAAATAATAACATAATGGAATGTCAGAGCAGAGAGATTACACATTCTAATACGACAAATTCTAAGCCCCATCATTTGCTGGCATAACTAAGTAAAAACGTGTACTTAGGTTTTTGACTCCCTCATCATGTACAAGTCGAGGTAAAGCTTGCTGAGGAAAGTTCCTGAAGGAACAAACATCTAGGAGAACAAGATGTAGAAACCCAGCAGTAAAAGTTTTCCTTTTAGCTGCAGATTCAATGAAATGAAGTTCAAAACTAATAAATATTAGCTTTTAAAGTTACTTTTACCACAATATACCGACTCAATAAGACATTAGTGTTTCACCTATCAAGACATAACGAAAAAGAACCACCAACATAACTTTAATATGACCTCAGCTTTAAGAAAACAACAAGCTGAAATGGAAAAGCTGCGTGAGGAAAAAAGAACAACCTTGATGTTTTCACAGAGTTGACAGGAGAAGAAGCAGGCAGATGCTATTAATTAAATCTATCTGACTAACCACTCATCACTGGGAATTTCTCCTCCGGAGTTTTACGCCTTCCAGCACACAGTGTCTCTGGACTCACAAAGAACGAATCTCTATCATTCTAGAGTCCAAATGTAAGGCCATCTGTCTAACACTTAAATATTGTCCTAAACAAGCAAAGCAAAGTGTTGTAATGGTCCAGTCAAAGTCCAAACTTCAACTTGATTGAAATGTCGTGCTGGGACCTTCAGAGAGCTGAGCAGAACGGAAGTAACACTGGAAAGAAGAAAGGGCCAACACTGTTCCCCGACTCATCAGCCTGCTGCTGTAGTATGTCACTTTTATAAAAAATATTGTTTTATACATTTGTTGAATGTGTCACTATGTCATAGAGATGGATGATGAAATGTATCAAATTATTCTAAAACACATTCACTCATCAATTTGTGCCCAACAGAATTCAGTGTAAAGTCGTCCATAGAGTAAACTGGTTCNTGCATTGACCAGAATTTCTGTAGAGAAGACTGCTTGGATGTGTAGTCAGAGCCAGGAGTTGTATGTTTCAGTGATACAGATGTCTTTCATAATTCAGTAATTCATTTCAGCCATTACTTACATCCGGATTTACCGTGACTGGCTTTTAATGATGCAGAATTATGACACATGTCTCAAATCAAGGGGCAAAAGCTGGATAAAATATGACATGACCCTTCAGGTTGCAGAGCTTTTGAAAACAAAATCTCTGCACTTCCATATGTGTATTAGAACCACATATGGAAGTGGCACAGATTAGAGTTTTTGTAGGGTTGTAGCGTTGGGTTGATCACACCGTCATGAAAAGGCAGGATAGAGGTTGGATAAAAGCAGAACATGCAGATTAGGGTTGCATTTTTCTGCTGTGTGAAAGTTGCCAGAGAAACTTAGAACTTACAACACACACACACACACACACACACACACACACACACACCTAAGGACAGTTTAAAGAGACCAGTAAAGCTAACTAAAGTATTTTTGGACTCTGTTAGTAAGCCAGAGAAAAAAAAAACCTGTAAAAGTCCAATTTTATCTCAGTTAACAGCTTTTACATGACACAAATAATATCAAGTTATAAAGTTTATAGGAAAGTTACAGTAAAGAACCAACAAATTGAGAACATCTCAAGTTTTCATGGAGTTTGTTCCACTGCTTTAGGGACACAGAAACTAAATCTGCTTCATCAGCTGCAATGCTGGATGTGACACTGGACATGAGAAGAGCTCTGCTGGCAGGACGTATCGCTGTGGAACAAAAAACAACTGGTTACCACATGCTGGAAACCTCCACACTCACTCTCTGAAATATTTGGGCATTGTTCATATAGAAACAATGCCCAAATTGTTTCTATATGAACAATATTTGGCTCCATGAACTCCAGAGTTCATGGAGCCAAAGAACTGAAGGCATGGAGTTCACTTCCATCTCTGTGGATCTTGGATCCAGGCTGCGTTTTATTCAGGGGTTTGATTCAGGTTTTTTTTTTTTTTCTTTGTTGAGTTTCTTTAGTCTCATATAATTATTTATTAGCATATGCGCAGGTGTATCAATGTTTACAGTACATTCTGAGGTTATGAAGTGACTTTATTCACAGATCTACTGGAGTTCTAACATGGAGTGTTTTTGTGCTTCTGTATGTTGAAATCCTGAATGTGCCAACCAGTTCATTCTTTTTTTTTTTACTGTAAACAATATAAAAAGGTATAGTGTAAAATGATAAATAAAATATGGACAGCCAAAAAGCTCCAGGAGATACAGAACTTTCTGATGAACTAAAACAAATATTAGTGCCAGTGATGTTACTGTGTATAAATCTAATCCTTATCCAGCTGAACTATGAAACCTAAAACCACCCATATGTACCACGAGTGCTATGATGAGTGCAGACTCAGAAAGGGACAAAACC
>NW_006800368.1:244067-252845 GCF_000485575.1 Poecilia formosa
CTGGACCTGTCCTCCTCTATTCCAATTTTGGGAATTTGTTTTTGACTCACTTTCTGTAATCACCTCGACCACAGTATAGTCATCTCCCCTCGCTGCTTTATTTGGGGTCCTCCTGAAAAAACAATTACTGTCACCCCATCATGCTGACCACCTAGATGTATTATACTGATGCTTTGGAAGAATCCTCTTCCACCCACACATTCTCATAAAAGATGCCCTTTTGTTCATGAAACTGGAAAAAAATAGGTATTCTCTCAAAGGCTCTGAAATCACATTTTCAAGAATCTGGTCACTGGTTTTGAACCATGTTATGTGTTTGACACTTGATGTGGCGCTCCACTTACTTATCTAGATGTAACTGTGCATACCCTTTGTCTAACCCTTTAAATGCCCTGTTTTGTTTTTGTACTTTTTGTAACCTTTATTTTTTCTGTTTATTCTTTTATCCAATTAAATCAGTATTGTAATAATTGTGTTTATTATTCTGATTACAGTTTTATGATGTATCTGGAATTTGTCTGTTTTGGTGTTCATTGTTGTGTGAAAATTTTAAAATATAAAATAATTACAAAGAAAGACCCCAGGATGGGACTTGAACCCAGAATCTTCTTTCTGCAACACAACCAGGCTGCCAGCTGCGCCACGGTGCAGCCCCCTCACGTCAAACACAGATTTTCCACTTTGGGTTCATTTTTGTTTACTACATAATACTGCACAGTACCCTAACCCTAAACCTATAATAAATCTGTATTTCTTAAATAATTTTAGAACCTACAAGAGAACAGATTTTTTTTGGTAAAGCCACTTTATTACCACGACTATAAAGTATTCAACAAAAAATGTTGTGTTACATTTTCAAAATTCATTTCAGGCATGTTTCTGTTGTCTTACAGCTGACAAGGTGGGTAAGGGGAGAATTCATCTTTTTGAACTTCTTGGGCTAGATGCACAATATGTTTTGGTGGAGATGCACAATATGTTTTGGTGGAGATGCACAATATGTTTTGGTGGAGGCAGCATCATGCTGTGGAGATGCTTTTCTATATCAGAAACAGGGAAGCTTGTCAGAGCTGATGGGAAGATGGATTGAGCTAAATCCAGAACAATCCTGGAAGAAAACCTGTTGGAGATTAAAGAGGACTTTAAGCTGGGTTGGAGTTTCATCTTCGAGCAGGACAACCACCAAAATCTCCAACCAGATGCATGCCACACCTTTCAGATACCTAAAAACAATGCAGAAAACAGAGGATAATTTTGCTCCACTTTATCCCCACGTTTTGTCTTCTAAACCAGCCTCCAAGAGGAGCTCAACTGCTTCCACTATTTCCACATAAAGGTGTTCTAAGGAAAGCAGAACTAGTAGCAACTAAATGTCAGACATTCCTCAAACTAGCAGGTCTCATTTCACTGTAGCCACTGCCAGAACTGCTGGTCCTGTGGTAAGGTTTCTTTGGGACCATGGTTGGCCAAATGTAAAATAAACTTCATAATTCGCTCAAGAAATTTGAATGCCAGATCTTTCAGAAAAGATTAGAACAAACCAAGATGAGAACCAGACCAGGAGCAGTCACACATCCAGCTGGAAGCCTTCAGTTTCAAAGTTCCAAAGAACTTTGGGTGGAGGGCACAGAGAGGGCTCAGCATATTTACAGGAGGGGAAACAGGGGATGGGGGCAAATTTTTCTTTGCCTATGAGCGTCTGATGTGTTTCAGCCGAGTGTACAGACTCCATTATGAGTCCGTAATTAAAATGAGGGAAAAGAGGAACAGCGCTGACAGCTTCCCAGGAGAGCTGCCCTGATCCGCTGCACTCAGGCACCAAGCACCACCAGCAACCAAATCAGCCAATGGCTCCACCCTGCCTTCCTCCAGATCACTGTGATTAGTGTGAGGAGGAGCGTGGGGGGAGACCAGAGGCAGGGGAGCTGCAGGAAGGAAACACAAGTCAGATAAAACTGAGTAATCTTTGATTTCTGTTGAAAGTTTAAAGGGAATGTTCTTCCTTGTGATTCCTTGTAAAGCACATGATTCATTGCAACTGGAATGTGGTCATCACAGAGTCTTGAAGCGATAAGAGCTTAATGAAAAAAAGATCATCTCTCTGCATCTCAGTCGAGGAACATGTCATGCTTTTCTGATATGTTGCCTATTCTTTCAAACATGTTTGTTCTCATAACCTCTGCAACCTGCACAGTTAAAAGGCTCTACTGGAAAGAGTACATACTGGAATTAATTATTTGTTTCAGAGCATTATGATCACTTGCCTATCTACCGGTGTGGATAGGCTTTAGCTCTGACTTATGGAGCTATGGTCTCATATCTGGACTCCTGAAGCTGTGCACAGTTATCCTTTAAGTTCTGGAAGTAGTAGTGTTTCCATGGATTATATGTGTTTGCTATTAAACATCAAATTCTCATTGTGCTCATCTTTCCAACTTCAAACACATCAGATTTACAGACAAAATGTTCACTGAAGTTGACTATATCAGGTGTGATAATAAAGAGATAGTAATTTATGTCGCCTATCTCCAGTCATAATAATATGCCTGATGTGTTAGAATGCCTGAAGCTTATTTAGTTCGCTGTGGGCACCTATGTGGAGCTGCTGCCTTAACCTCATTGTTGTGCAAGGTCATGCAGCGGGTAGGGGGAGGGAGAAGGGCCCAGTTATCCTTTCTGTGTTATTAAAACACAGAAAGTGGTGTTAGATGCTAGATCACAAATTCAAGTTTTCAGTTTTAAAGTCTCTGATTCAATTGTCAAATATCCTCAACAAGCAAAGCAAAGCAAATGGTATTTTATTTTCTATTGGAATAGTCATCTATTCTGATAGTCAATATTCTAATAATCAACTATTCTAATTCTAATGTCTAACTCAATTTGTAGTCATAAGACCATATGTCTTGTGAGGTTTGTTCATAATTTCCATCTGAAAATGCTAACTGTTTTCCAGATTAAATAATTCATTGTTGTTCCAATGAAAATAACCATCACTGATGTCAGGGCTGCTGCTTACACTTGTTCCTTTCTCTGCTTCCATAAAATAAAGTATTTCATAAAGTCATCTGCAGTGAAACATACACTCTGTGCAACAACAAAAACAAATTTGCTTGATTCAGAGTGAATCTACAGTCTATCTCTGCACCAGAGAGTCCAGCATGGTCAGCCCATGTGCTGAAATAGTCTCTCGTTGTTAGATGTGTGACAAAATTTGTGTCATTTTGTTCTTAGATGTTTATGTGAAAAATAGTCCCAAGTACTGATCTTCTAGAAGCTGTTTTTTCAGCTATAGTGAAGAACAACTGACCGAGGCAGCTAGGAAGTATGCATTGTTGGACCAAAACACTGAACTCCCCCTCCACAGCTTTGGTCAGATGCAGCAGGCGAACAACCCACCGATGCTTTCTGGGATTTTTTTCTCCAGATAAGGTGGAAAAAGAAAAAGAGATGTTGCAGCTCATCAGTAGACAATTCCTCTTCCTCTGAATTCATGAACTAAAAACAATCACTCCCCTCTGCTGTTGTAAACCACACATATGACAAAACACCAGGTGGTTTTACATGAGCTCGGCTCAATGGGTCTTGTGGACCTTGCAGGATGTGTGCAAAAACGAACGTCCTAAAACCACGTGAGCGTACAGCCCACTAGTCTGAGTTCATGTTCACAACTGGAAGAATTCAGATCAGACTCAGGAGTCATTAGACCTGTATTGCAAACAAAAAATGACCAACTGAAAAATGTACTGTCTATTCATGAAGAGCAGTGATATCTGAACCTCATGGCTTCACTGGTGATATCTGAACTATACAGGTCAAGGGACAGCAGAGGAAAGGTGGCAAACTTTGTACCTGCAGCAAAGTCCACTTGTAATTTTTTTTACTGTTGGTGTCGATCCCTAAATGATGCTTATAAATGTCTGTAAGCCTTTCTGTTAGAGTGCAGAATTTGGGGATTTAAATGAATCTCTGGTTTACTAAGCGGTGCAGCACACTGTTGGCTGCCAGCTGCACCATTTATTGCTGGCAAGAAAAAGCATACCGTTTATTGCCATGGTTGTGATTTTTGCTGTGCAACAAAACCCTTGGATGTAACACGACATCGACAGGAAGATGGGACATGAAAGAAGAGACGACTCGTTTATAGAGGCGATATTGTAATGAGAATGGCTTTCAAGTCATTTCATTCTTAATAACAATCATGCAATTCCCTCTGGAACCTCCAGCTAGAGCACCTTCCAAATTGTCCAGTTTGAATGAAAGGCGGCATGTGCGAGCCACACCAAGTAAACTTCAGAGCTGCATGACCACACAGACACTGCAGCCGACATGCAGGGAGCTGACGGTGGGATAGGGCGTGCCCGGCCTCACGCCCATGTCATTACAGAAAGTATAAACCTGTCTTTGCTATCACTGTAACTGGTGTATAAAAAACCTATTTAAAGTAAAGCCTGGCAACCTGCCATGTTTATAATGCACTGGGGAAACCCTGATTAGGATAGTTGGCATTCTCATTCTTGCACCTACTCTAATGTTGGGGCACAAATAATAGAACAAGGAAACTGCTTTATGTCAGAAAGATGCTACACAGACATGGCAGAACCAAGTTGTGCTATTTTAAATGATTAGCACTTCAATTTTTAGAGTTATTTTTTAAAAAGCCCAACTAGGGACTAGTGCTGCAAATTAGCTGTTGCTATTGCACCATGATGGAAACATGGGATGATGTTTTATTCAGTTTGTCTGTGTCGATGTGTGTCTGTCCCTATCAAATAAACTTTATAATAATGTCACCAATAAGAGCAGAGATGGGGAGGTGTGCATGTATCCACCAGCTGGTACACACAACCTGGTGATAGACAGCCACTGCTCCCATCATCTAGAACCATCATTATGCAGGCCGTCCTATCTGCCAAGAGAGACACCTGCAGCCATCTTGACGGCTATTTACATTGCTCCAGATGCCAACATCAGCTTAGCGTTGGCTCACCTCTATCAAACCAGCAGTAAACAGTAAGAAAAAAAAACTAAAAACTTAGAAGACACTTTGTGAATTATTCTTCTGCTTTCAACACCATCATCCCACACATCCTAATCAACGAACTGTTGACCGTCTGTCTCCCATCTGCAAACTGTGGCTGGAATAAAGATTTTCTGAGCAATCGTCTTCAGCCTGTCTGAGTCAGCGCTCATGTTTCCTCCTCTATTCCAATCAGAACAAGCTCACAGGGCTGTGTTGAGAGCTGAAAAGAGGGCCGACTCACCTCCTTTACTCACTCTACACCGTACTCCAACATTTCCATCAAATTATTAAGTTTGCAGATGACACTACTGTGGTTGGACTCATCACAGCAAACGACAAACTGTTAAAAAGGCACAACAATGTCTCCACTCCCTGAGAATTGTCATAAAAAACAACATCTGAATCAAAAGCTGCTGCTTTTATAGACAATTGAAAGTATACTGGCTTATTGCATTGCTGTCTGGTTTGCTGGATGTTCTGGTGCAGATAAGAAATCCCTTGAGAGAATCATTAAGACTGCAAAAAAATGACTGGCTGTCCCCTCCCTTCTCTGCTAGACATTCTAGTAATGTCTAGCAGAGAAGGGAGACCTGAGCATGACTTTCCTCAAGTTTCCCTGAGGAAAGTCAAGGACACTTGACGTTAACATCTCCTTCACCTGGGATGTAAACAGGTGATAACATCTCAGTTATCACCTGTTTGAACTGTTACCTCTGGTAAGCGTCACAGGTCTAACAAATCCATAACGTCCAGACTCACTAAGATCTTTTTCCCATAGGCCATAATAGTATTAAATAGTCATTCAATCAATCAATCAAATTTTATCTGTATAGCAAATTTCAGCAGCAAGGCATTTCAAAGTGCTTTACATCATTAAAAACAAAAACAGAGTCATGACATTGAATAAACAATATTTTTTTTAATTAAAATTAAAAATTAAAAGTAAATAAAATAAAAATAAAAAAACATTAAAACCCGCACCCCTCTTCTAACCCTTTAGAACTTTTGTTGAAACGCCATCAACTGGGACACTAAGATTGACACTAACCTCAGCCCCTCTCTATTTTAAACCATGTATTTGAATTTCTGTAAGGATGTTTTATCTTATTTATGTCCTTATTTCTAATATTAATGCTGAATTCCATTTTGATTCTTCTTACCATGTGTACCACCTTCATTTACATCCTAAATTTTGCTGTGCTGTTTCAGTTGAATGACAATAAAGGCTTTCATTCATTCAGAAATATATTATCCTCTTATTATGGCAGATTTGTATTTAGAGCCAACAGTTAAAACAGTATAAAATATAACTTGTCACGTGACAAAAGTTCATTGGCATATTTATATTATGGGCTGTTTCCCCACATACATATTAAGCCCAGTCATACATTTAAATTAAAATTTAATGTAACCGGCTTTAGGATACTGCCTAATAGACTTGGCCAACGTTTGGCCTCATGTTTGGTAAAAAAAACAATTATGTTTTCATTGCTTTCAAAACAGCAATGACAGATTTAGAGACCGACTCCGCCCGACTCCTCATGGTGTGCAAGGTCTAGTAGTAAAATGTTATCAGTAGGTTTGCATAAAAGATGTCAGGTTTAGCCCTCATGGACATCAAAGAAAGACCAGCCGAGGTAGGAAAAGATGAGTCTACTTTATTAAGACTACACAGGTAGGTATCCCGATTGAGAAACACTAATGCTGCGATAGCTGCTAGTCCGACTACGATCCAACACTGAACAGCAGGCACAGGAAACAAGAAACATAATCAAGAACTCAAAACAGCTGAGGCACAACGTCCTCATGGCGGGAAACAACTAAACAACTTAGGGCAGCAGAACGCTTCATGAGAAAAGAAGGCCAAGGTATATGAAAGGTTTGATGGTGGTATCTTTTTATTGGTCTGTGTTTTATTTTGTGTTGCAAAATAAAACACAGACTTTTTTACTTTTTTACTTTGATAAAAAAAATCCTTGAAACTTTAAATGCCATTAAAAACCTAAATTACATGACATAAATTTTTCAGAGGTCTGTTGTGAGATTTAATATCCTCTCATGTCTCCTTAGAGCATATAAACACAGATAATCACTAACAGGCACAGAACAGAACCAGGGGATCAACTTTACTTCTTTAAATGATTCACAGAATCTAAAGTTTTAGCTGCCAAACTGGTTGAGCTGATACAGTTACACTCAAACATCTAAAGTGTAAGTAGCTAGTTACCAAATGATAACAATGAACATGAAATATTACATAAAGCACAATTTCTAAATGTATGTTACTTGACAATAATAATGGAATGGAAGTGACAAGGTAACAGGATAACAAACCTGCATTTTAGTGAAATGTGACAACACATTAATGAAGATGAATACAATTTAATGCCCTATACCTGCTGCCTTTACAAACACAAATAATGCAAAAGTCAAATACCTTGACATAAAAAAATTCATAAACAAACATGTCCGTTGCTACATATAATACAGATGAGAATTTTTTGGGATTTTGAATGAGAGGAATTCATAAACAAAAGGAAGTGGAATAAATTATACTTTGGCTTTGAAAAAAAAATACATCTTTGCATCACCTCTGTGGTAATAATAAGATGTGGACAATATATTGGTTTGGTCAATATTATGTTATATTATTGCTTTGGACTAATCTGGGACCTTCTCTTGGATTTCCAAATAAACACAAATTATGCAGCTTAGAGATTCTGTCCACTGAGGCGTTGCAGTAATTTACCAACTGATTCCACTCCAATTGAGATGAAGCTGTTCATCTTCACTTTTTCCTCTTATGCAACACACTAAAAACTTAACTAGCTGAAGGCTGGCAGGAATTCCTCTGGAGTCCAGTGGGGCCTTTTCCTTAAAGTCTACATTTTTAATGCACAATCCACTTTGGAAAATAATAAAAGGAAATGTTTCGTTTTAAAAACAGCTGATTAATTCAGAATGAATGTTAAAAATGTTCAAAGTCATTGGATAAGCCTCCCCCTGAGCTCAGTTCATGAAACTTTTTTTGAGGCTCTGACAGCCAGAACAGAGCAAAATACAAATATTAATCTGTCATTCATTACAAAAGGACAAGCCACAGCTTTAATACAATGTATAAAATTATTTAGGAATGGCAGGCAAGGGGGTTTGTCTCACTTATTTCAATGTTCAGACCAGTAGAGTGTCAGCTAGTGAAACAGGCTGCAGCTCACCACACAGCCAGGACTTCAGTGATGTCTGTTTCCAGACTAATTCTTCACATTTCTACTGTATGCTTTTGTCCCAGCTGTTAGTTTGTTGACATTCCTTCTCACCTTCAGCTGGAAGCAGTAAAGGCAGTAACAGATGTAGGTTTGGACAGAAAAGCAAGCGTTTCAAAACAATACGTTGAATACAGGTTGAATCGGTCAGAATTACTGCACACGGTTCCTGGCGTTGGGCGGAAGCTCTAATGCATCACCAAGCTGTGATGACACTTTGTCACATTACTTCTGTGTATTTTATTGGGATCTTGGTGTAAAATTAGCAAAAGACATGCACAATTGAAGAGAACATATGTTTTCAAGTTTTATAAAATATTCTCAGTTGGGTTTATGTTTTGACTTAAACCAAGACATCCTAACGCATGAATATTTTTTGGGTCATTGTCCTGCTGGAAGTTGAACCTCCGCTCCTGTGTCACGTCATTTAGAGCAGTGGTCCCCAACCCCCGGTCCATGGACCGGTACCAGTCCGTGGACCAATTGGTACCGGGG
>NW_006800368.1:253178-257613 GCF_000485575.1 Poecilia formosa
CAAGGCAGGAGGAACACACCACACGAACATCCCGATTCCAGAGGATAATCCAGTAAAACCCCCAACATAGCATACGGGAATTTAGAATGACCAAATGTAGCAGAGTTAATTTTATTTATTTATTTTATTTTTCTTTATGAACCTTCTCAAAACTAATTTTCTTTGAATTGACATGTCTGTTATATATTATTTCTGTTTTATATTGCTTTTATTTTTGGTTCCTAGTGTGTAAAAATCCACCCTCATCTATGAATATTTGTTTTCCTTTGTTTTTTTAATTGTATTTTATTTTGGTGGGGAAGCTTTTATTTTCTTACTTCCTGTTTTTGCGTTATATCCTGTGTGTTCCCGCTGCCCTCCTCAGTTCGCGCCAAGCTGCGCTGGGGAGAGGTAAGTGTACAGAGTTGTCTTTCATTTGTGTATTAAAATATTGAAAACGTTCTAAAAAAATATGTTATATTGTTGTTTAACTGTTCATGTTTAGCGCAGCACTATGCTGGGCATTTGTCTCCCACATTGGTGACACCCATCAAGTTTTCTGCATCAACGTGGTTATTTTTTCTTTTTTTTTTCTTTTGGTTGGTTAGGGTGTTTGTGGAGAATCCGGAGCCCAGGAGCTGCTGTGTTTAAAATGTTCTTGTTTTGAACAGGAATAAAATTATCCTGAATCCTGATTCCGGTGTGGTTCTGACTTCCTGTTACCAACCGCTACACAAACACGGATGACGATGTAGTTCAATAGTGACAGTTTGTGGAGTCATTTTAAGAGATGTAACAAAAAGAAAAGGCGGTGGATAAAAGACAGCGGGAGCAGCCGCTCTATTTGCTGCACTATGATTTGGAGGCGACTATGTTTTTTCATAGTTAACATTTTTAACTGAATAAACATAAACATAATAACGACCTTTACATATAATAATAAACATTTCCACATATCATCTCTGATATCCACCGGACTCTCAGTTGCGCGATATATCAGCTGTTTGGGATTCCCCTCTGTTCTTACGTCACCGCGCTTTCTGATTGGCTACCTGTCACATTCAACAGGTTGTAGTCTCGTTCCCAGTCAGAGTAAACCCCACAGGCTGCGATAAAAAGCCCAAGACAACCCAAATTAGGTATATTCAGGATTTAGCGGGAACATCAACATGCAGAAGCCTTATCTGACGGTTTTATTTTTTTGGCTCTAGGGGCCTTTATTTGATAGTTAATTGACAGGAGGTGGGAAATGAGAGAGGGGGGAAGACATGCAGCAAGGGTCGCCAAGGCTGGGAACTGAACCTGCGACGGTTGTGTCAAGGACTAGGGCCTCCATATGTGGGTTGTGCTTAACCCCTGCACCACCACAGCACACCCCATCCTGCATGTGTTAGTTCTCTCCCTGGTAGTAACAACCTGTTCAGCATGTCAATGTTCTTCTTAGGCCTCTAACGAGCCATCATTGGATCCAGGTGCGTTAAACCAGGGAGAGAACTAAAACATGTAGGATGCCGGGCCTCCAGGACCCACTTTGGACACCCCTGGTCTGAACTAAAATAAAACTAAAACAATACTGATCAAAGCAAGAGACTGAGGAACACAAAATACTAAACAAACCTCAAAACAACTCAGGATTCAAATATAATTTCTGATTTATAATTTTTCACACATTATGGTGCCACCATCACGTTTTATAAAGGTTGTGTTGGTCTGTCACATAAAATCTCAAAAAACTCCTGAAAATTCAGGGCTGTAACAAGACAAACTGGGGAAACATTCACAGGGTGTGAGAACTTACTCCATCATCACAAGATTTGATATTACTACCATTTTTCAAGCTTCAGCTGAAGAGTGACAGTTTCACATATTTTACATGTTGCAAAACTTTCATGATACTCTAACAATAGAAATCGATTTTCATGCAATACTATACTACATCATGGGAAAAAAATGTTAAACTCAGGAGAAGGTTTTTTTTTTTTTTTCACATGTCTAGTATCCACATCATTCTTTCGGTTGGATGACTCACTCAAACAACCCTTTCTTCTATGTTGCTATGGTAACATGTTCACGTGTGATTACATATACATCCAAGGGACACTGTTGACTTCCAGTAGAGGAAGAGGGAGTGTAATCAGCATTCTGAGGAAAAGAGCTCTTTCCTGTAATTATCTCTAGTATTTTAGCCAGAGGTCTGATAAGACTGTTCTGTGTGAGCCCATGTGTCTGTTAGGGAGAGCAGGATTGGATGTTTAAACCACTGGGTAGTGAAGAGCAAAGTGTGTGACCTGTTTCCCAAAAAGACCACCACCAGAGATGAAGACCTCAGTGTAAACAGAAACACCAGCATGCAGTTAGTTTTTCTGATCGGCCATAAATGTGCAGTGAAAATGTGCAGGGTGAAACAGAAAGTCCCATGCCTCACTGACAGGGGGCAGTGCTGAGCCCCATAGTCACAGACAACAAGTGCTCTTCTTCTATGCATTGAAAAGACTGAAAACAATCAGAAAAGTAGAGAAAATCCAGTTAGAATATAACCATTCAAAGCCACTCTCCTCTTTGGCTTTTTAAAAATAAACAGAAAATGGGAGCCAAACAAGAACAATTTTTACAACAGAATGACAGAATGCTTAATGTTCAGCATGTCAACAATAAATTCAGATCATCCTTTATGTCATTCAACATAACTTGAGTTTGTGATCTCAGGGCCACTGTACAAGAGAGATGCACTGCTGAAGAAAACTGCGATGCTTAGTAGTTCACAAACCAGCTGAATAAACTGTAAAATAACCAGATGACAAAGGTCTTTCTCTGCCTCTCAGAAACTAAGTGCCTGACATTTCAAGTCACTTCAGTCCTTTTGATGTATCTGTAGGTGTGGAAATGAGAGGAAAAGCCCCAAACAGTAGGTTGTCCTTTCAATGGACTCAGTTCCTCCCTTTTTAGACCAAAAAGAAACTGTGTCTCCAGCCTAAGCTGCTTGTTTTAGGGCAATTATCACATTTTACGGGCAGAAGTACTGATTATTTGAAACACACATCATAATCAGCCTATCAATTATTTTTCAAAGCAGATCATTTGAAAGAACTCTGTCACATTAAAACAGCATGGCGATCAGGAAAGCATCAACGACATAACCACACCTCTAGGTTATGTTGTAGATGAACCCAACCTGTTTTCTAGATTTAAAAAGACGTTTTATAATATAATTATATCGCTGGATAAGTGGTGACAGGGAGAGAGAAAACCACCTAAACAGGAAATGCAGCTTTGTTTTTCTGTGTCTGAGCCAAGTGAACAAGACAGTGGTTAACTGCAGTTGCAGTTTGAGTACATGTCAGGATTCTTCCCAGCCATCAATCACTGTAACATTACCTGGAAATGACTTTTCCAGGTAATGTCAGTCAACATTAACCAGACCCCAAGTAAAACGTGTTGGAGATCAGAAAAAGCGACAGGCTGCTTAAGTTTCCTACAGGCAACCAGAAACTTTCCTAAGATGTTTTACTTGAAGTTTTTACTCTGACATTATTTCTTACTCCATTATTTGCTCAGTTTTGACACAGTTTGCTGTGTGCTGCTTCATTTTAACAGCCTGGTTTCCTCCCAAACCCTTTCAAGTACTCTGGGTTTTATTTCTTGTGAATTTCTCGCCATTTGAAACAGTCTTGTTTGTAAATTAACACCAGCCAGACAGTTCAGTCAGTGTGCTGCTCAGTCTCTTATTTAGCACACCTAAAGGGATGCAGCCTAATTTAAGCTTGGATGAAACTGCCTCAGCAGATGTGCCTTTGTATTTCTGTGCTCAGAGCAACGCTGACATGTCATGTCTTGCTTTGTAAACTCTGCAGTAGTTATGTGTTTGACTAACCAGTGGATGGTTGAGTTAGCAGCAATGCTGCTAGTTTTAGACTTATTATGGATATTTGAATATGGTCAGGTTCCGTGACAGCTGGGTGAAGCGCTGGTTCTGTACTGCTCACCCTGCTGCTGTCTCTGTCCATGTATGGCTGCAAGTCTACAGACACTTGAGCTTTGATGAACGACTTAAACACTGAGAGCAGAGACATCAGCCAGAGGGTAACAGAAGAGACCAAGTCCACTGACAGAGGAGCCAAAGCCAGGGAAGGATAAGACATAAAATAAAATATTAAGGAGAGCTGAAAAGATTGTAAACTATCTGATCAGTTTACAATCAATTTAATACAAGTTTACAAGTTAATATATACAGGTGCTGGTCATAAAATTAGAATATTGTGATAAAGTTCATTATTTTCCATAATGTCATGATAAAAATTAAATTGTCATATATTTTAGATTCATTGCACACCAACTGAAATATTTCAGGTCTTTTATTGTTTTAATTTTGATGATTTTGGCAAACAGCTCATGAAAACCCAAAATCTCTGGCTCAAAAACTTTGCATATTTCATCCGACAAATAAAAGAAATGTGTT
>NW_006800368.1:257623-278580 GCF_000485575.1 Poecilia formosa
AACACATTTCTTTTATTTGTCGGATGAAATATGCAAAGTTTTTGAGCCAGAGATTTTGGGTTTTCATGAGCTGTTTGCCAAAATCATCAAAATTAAAACAATAAAAGACCTGAAATATTTCAGTTGGTGTGCAATGAATCTAAAATATATGACAATTTAATTTTTATCATGACATTATGGAAAAGAATAAACTAAATCACAATATTCTAATTTTATGACCAGCACCTGTATATTAACTGCCATATATATATATGGCAGTTAATATATAAAATCTAATTCTCATATGAGAAATTCAAGGATTTCTCAAACATATACCTGAAAGAATCAGGGCAACATTTCAGGTATATTTATAACATTATGACATGAAGTACAACTAAAATAAAGTTGATTTTGCATAACTAAGCCCCTTTGGCTTCCAAATAATCGTTCATAAGGAACGATTATAGGGTTATGATTATATAGGTGGAGGAGAGCAGCCAAAAATGTAACTCAAGAAGGAGTAGCACTTCAACACATTTTTGCTCAAGTACATCTAAGAAGTATCTGTCTAATAAATGACTCAAGTAGGAGTGAAAAAGTATTTCATGAAAATACTACTTACATACTGAGTAATTAATCAGATCATCTGACTTAATATTTTAAAATAAAGTACAAATTCTGGTCATATAAAGACATAAAAAAAGGCATAAAATGACATTATTACAAAATGACAGGTTCAGGCAGAAGAATCTTGCTTTTAATTCATTGTTATGAACACCAAAAGGAACATAACAGAAAATATAATTAAACATGGAACATTATTATACTCTGAGTTGCTTTTCATTGAAAGAGTTAGTCACCTTCCAGATATTAGCCATAGGAAACCCGTCATCATTCAGACAGAGCGACCCCTACTGAGCGACAGCAGAGACAAAACTGACTGTGTGCAAACAACAATAGCAAAACTAAAGCAGAGAAATAAAGAAGAGAAGAAACAAGCCCTGAGTGTTTCCTCCTCTTATCAAATTAACCTTTAACACAAATATAGGGAGACGTGAGTGGATCACTAAATCTCACATAAAGACAAATTACCATCACTGTCAACGAACTGCTGTTCAACATTTCTATGTGGTTTGCAAATTAAACATCAATGTTTTCCAGAAGCTACATAAAAGGGTTTGGTGAATCAACTGGATATAAATATTTGACTAAAGAGCCTGATGCACTCTAAAAATAAATTAATTGAACCAACTTAATTTAATTGCTTCAATTGGTAACAAGCAATTCAATTAAGTTTAACCAATTCAACATTTTGTGGTCATCAAACTCGGTTTGTTAATTTTTTTAACAAATTTATTAGGTATGTTTAAGATGACAGATTTGGGTCAGTCTTACTCAAATCATTTAGTTTACTTTAAATAAAGAAGTAAATTAATAAAGGATCTCTTTTTTCAAAGGGTTTTTGGCTGAGGCAGCCTTTATTTGAGCGTAGTTATTCAGGAAAGTGGTTTATGACAGAGAGGAAGACCTGTGGCTAAGGTCATCAGGTTGGGCATCGAACCTGCGAAGGCTGCGTCGGGGACGGGGTCCTCCTTACGCCCTGCACCACCACAGCACCCTGGTTGGTACAGAATCTGTCCCTGCTAAGCTTGAGTCATGGTGTCAGACGTGGGATACAGATACGGTATTGAACTTAATTCTTTCAAGTGAAGTCAAAATAAAAAGGTCACTTAAGGAAAAGATTTGTTACTTTTAAGTTAGAGTGTATTTAGAGGACACTGTAAAAAGAGTATTAGGCTCCAAACTAAGTTATAAAATATTTAGTTTGGAACTACTTAAAAGTTTGAGTTGACTTTCTGTAGAATTAAGTCAAAGAGATTTGAAATGTTTATTAGAACAAAATAAATGATTTGAGTAAGAGTGACTTAAATTTGTCATGTTAAACCCCCTCATGAATTAAATTATAAAAACTTAGCAAATTGAGATGGAAGGACTTAATGAATCGAGTTGGATGATCATAATAAATTGAGTTGGTCAGACATAGGATACGAAACTGGCATTTAACTCAATTGTTTTAAGTAAAGTCAAAGTGAAAAGTTCCTCTAGGTTAAAGATTTGTAAGTTTTGAGTTAAATGAACACAAAAAAAATAAGTTGTCATAGCAAAAACAAAAGAATTAAGTGAAATTAATGTAAATAAATCCATAAGATGAACTGCAGCCCAAATACACTTTTTAGAGTGTATTGGAACTACTTACTCAGCTTGAGACATACAAGCACATTCACACACCCACACACACTCTTCTTAAGGTAGCATTTTTACTAAACTGATGTTCACACTGAAAACAGATTAAGCTCGTCCTTGTCTTTGTTCTTGTCCTTGTGTGCTCTGTGCAGAGTCACGAGCTGCCACAGCCAATGAAGAGGGAGGAGGAGGGGTCTGCGTCTTCTCAGGCCAGAAACGTCGTGCTGTATTACCTCACACGACTTTAATGCAGTCACACTGGTGCATTTCACCACACTGGTGCTTCTCTGGTACTGAAGATGTAACTGGCTCTGAGCAACAAGCCAAGGGCAGACCTGGTTAATGAGGTAGAGTCTGAGCTAGTCTGATTTAGCCTGATTTAGCATTCTGTCTGGAGGGAAAGAGAACACCCTTCTCCTGTTTTCTGTGTGCAGATGATGTAACAGCTTGACATGATTACTCTTAACTGACTGATGCATTATCAGCATAGCAGAGTATTTGGCAAAAAAACACACTGAGCTATACAGATAGGAAAAATACTGGAATTGTTTCAAGCTGGGGTTTTAAAAAGCACTTAAAGGCTGACAGGTAAACCTTCAGATTCAGATCTCAACCTGTGTTTTTACACAAGACTGCAGCCTTATAAAGTGAAAGCCTAGAAAATGAGCTGCAAGAACAAAATGACTGCAACTGTGTGCACATCTGCACCAAGCAGTCAGAGTTGTGAATTATAATCTGTCAAAATGATGGACAGCCTTCAGATCTTTCCATCATTTAAAAAAAATGGTAAAATACTCAAAATATTCTGCTAACAAAACCCCTGCTTTTCGATCTTATTTAATAACTGCTTATTGGAAGTAAAGTCAAGAAAGAGACCTTTTCTCCATGGCTAATGGAGACATGAGAGTTTTTTAATGCGACTTGCACTTCAACTAAATCTCTGGAGATTTTAAGTCTGGGATGGCTTTCTGGAAAGAAATACACCAGGTTTGGTTTGGTGTGAAGCAAATGATTAATATAGTAAATGAACTCATGGCCATTGTCAAAGGTGGTGGAAGATCTTTGATGCTGTGGAGTTTTTCTCTTCCAAAGGTCTGATTAAGATTGTTAGTTTTCAACATAATGTCAAAAAAATGTACACAAACATTTCCAAGTAAGGCTAACCAAACTGACATAGTGAAAACCATCAAACCAACTTGAACTTCACACGCTGTGGTCCATGGTGTCAAGTAGGACTATTGTAAAGGATCATTTTAGTAAATCTAGTAATCTACAAACTATTCTGACAATTAATTGAATAACTGAACATAACAGATAACAGCAGTATTAACATTGGCCCAAATTTTCTTATCTGTGCATCTCTAACAATTACTTTTCTATAGCTCAGAAAATTAACATGTAAAAAAACTATTTTTTTAATTTCATTCTCGACAAAAATTGCACAAAGACTCTGATAAAAAGAGAAACCTCCAGTTTTTAGTTTCTATGTTCATCTTCAATCCAGGAAAGCCCTCAACCACCAAATTCTGAAAAACAACAACAAACATCCTGGAACTCTCTTTATTTGCCGTTTCAGTCTTCAGATTTAAATGCAAATGTAGCATGGAAACCATCAACTGTCATTGAGCTGGAGGTTTCTGTACAATAATGGGCAAACGTTCTGATCAAGAGGTAAGAGTCTTATCAGTGCGTATGGAAAATATTTGTTCTAAGTGATTAAAGCCAAAGACACTCCACCAAGTACTGAACCTGAGTTCTCGGCCCTCCGTCTTGGGAGGAAGTGTTGCCAAGCCTCAACTTCACAGTTGCTGTCTGCTCAGTGAGGCCAGTTGGTGTTCCAGTGATCCCTCTATCTGGTTTCAGAAAAAAATGGTGGCCTTCTAACAAACTAATCTTGCTCTAAAGATTTAATTGGTCTTGACCATGTTAGTAAAAAGATTAAGACAAACTAATTTAGTTAGATTAAATTGGATGTGAACACAGATTAAAAGTGAATAAATACAATAATTATAACAAATTTTTTTAACCAAAGCTGGTTGAATTCAAGTTGGCTCCTTCTGGTTCTGTGTTTCCCTCTCCTCTTCTTTTATCTGACTTAAAACTAACCAGCACTTAGTCACCAAATAGCGACGTCATCAAGAGAAAAAATACATGGGTTTATCTTCAGTTGCATTGATTACTGCAACAGGTCTTCACGGGTCTGTCTAAAGAATCAACCCTCCAGCTGAGGGTGAACCAGAAAGCTGCTGGAGTTCTGACTAAAACCAGGAAGCTGTAGCACATCACCCAGTTCTGCAGTCCTTCACTGAGAGAAGAGACTTTAAAATACTGTTAGTTTATAAATCAGTGAACGGTTTAGCACCACAATACATTAAAGATCTGCTGTTGCTGTATCACACTTCCAGACCCCTCAGGTCTTCTGGTTCTGGTCTGCTCTGCATCCAGAACCAGAACCAACCATGGAGAACCACCATTCAGCTTCTATGCACCACAAATTTGGAATAAACTTCCAAAAAACTGTAAAACAGTCGAAACATTGAGCTCCTTTAAATCAAGGCTAAAAACCCAACTGTTCAGAGTTGCCTTTGAAACGTGATCAATAAAACATTAATCAACATTCTGATGTGTAACGATGACACTTGACAAAATGTCATGCTTCATCTGCTGACCTTGTGTTCTATGACTTTGTATTTTTGTCTTTTTATGAAGTGAAGCACTTTGAACGGCCTGGTTGCTTAAATGTGCTATACAAATAAACTTGATTGATTGATGTGCTTAGTGCATGCTATTACACCAGGGCAAGAAAAGGTTTTTTATTATTTCCAAAATCCATTAACATTTTCAGATCAGAAAACCCAGAGAGGAACAAGAGTACTAAACTGTGTATTTAGTTTAACAGTTATTACATTCTAAACAGCAAAATAAGATCATGTATTCATCAGGTAGCAGCTGCTAGAATCTTTCAAAACCATGAAGAATATCAAACTAAAATCTAAAAACATGAGTTGTACTTTTTAATCTGTTACAGCAGTGCTGCCAACAGTCACCTGTTTGAATGGAAGCTAATTGGTCCTTTGCCAACTAACACCTCAGACAAAGAAAACCTCCTCTGTTGCTGCTGTTAATCTCATAGGAGTGCATCAGCTCCTGGCTCACAGCAGTCTTCAGAGGATACTTGGCAGAGAGGAGATCCAACTGAGCCAATCCTGTCTTTATACACCCCAAACACACACACACACACACACACACACAATGACACATACACACACACACACACACACACACACACACACACCACAACAAAGCATTGCCTGCTGCACAAAACAGCTAATGCATTCAGGTTTTGCAGTGTGTGCAGCCAATGCACAGCACCACTACACTGACTAACTCAGAGATGAACGTGAGCAAAGTGAGAACACAGCCTGCATGTGGGAGCTCTCCTCTCTCTCATAAACCCCATCACTTACAAAAAAGGTCACTACATTCTTATAATAAATTAAAATATTGTATTGTGAATTCAAGAAAACGTTCAAAAAAGGTAAGAAAAGATCAAAAGTACAAACTGAATAGAATTCGACTGGTTTTGATAAATACATCCCTCTTTCCATCCATTGGAGCATTCAGGGTGACGTGTAGTATCATTTCTTCATCACACCTATTGGCTCAACAAGGTTCACCGTCTGAGAAGAGTTCTATCATGTATTTGCTGCGTTCCCTACATGGCTTACATCAAACTGCAAACAGAATTTCTTGTGCATTGTTTTTTGGTCTACAAGGCTGTTCAAGAACGGCCACACAGACCAGATCTATGGAGAGTCTCACTACTGTCCAAGAGAACAGAACAGCTGTTCTGTCAAGAGATTTTTCCAACCAAGCAGTGCATCTCTGCAGCTTCTCCAGAGTTACCATATATCTCTTGACAAGAGCAAATATTCCTACCACAGTCTAGTTTAGTCCTTGTGGCTCACAGCAATGTGCAACATTCCCAGGAGCCACAGGCCCCGGGGACACAGTCTGAGCAACCATATAAACCACACCAGGTCTGTCTCATTAGGTTTGTTTGTTTTGTTTTTTAATGGTTCTATTGAGCCACATTTCAAAAGCCTCACTTTCATTGATTCATCTTCAGTATATTTTTATTCATGATTACTTTTGTTTCATTTTATTTCAGTGACCACGGTGGGTTTTTTGATCATTAACAGTGGTGTACTGACAATTTTGTCCACGTGTGAATGTCAGCACAATTCATATTTGAAGAACGTATCAAAGGTTTCTTGAATTTCTATAAAAGAATATTCATTGAGAATCATTTTTAACCACAGTAATGTTAATGACAGTAATGTTTAACGTGACGGGACCTATCTGTGGTTTGGTATTCATGGACAGTGATGAGCAGTAGCATGTTAGAAGTAGTGCATTACTGTAGTTCCATTATTTTTCTCCACAAGTAAAATAATGGATTGCAATTGCAAAAAGTAATTAGATTACTGTTACTTCCCCACAAGCATTACGAAATCATGATTTTCTGATAACAGACAGGTGTGTAGATGAACCACAGATCTAGACAGACAGACAGACAGACAGATAGATAGATTCAGTTCAGAGAAATGCATTTCATAACAGTTTTGGTGATGCAATATGCATAAATGTAAAGGGACAAAAAAGTTTTAAAAACAGCTTCATTTGATTAAATTTTATATATGCAGAATGTATAGAATTAGGCTGAAAGGTATATATTTTCAGGTTGCGCAGTGTTTTTTCAAGTAACTAATTATTTTTGAAAATAAGAAATCAGTAAAGTAACGGGATTACTTTTTTAGGAAGTAATTAGTAATTAGTAACTAATTACTATTTCCAAGTAACTTGACTGATGCTCTTCACAGATTCATCTTTTTGAAAGTATTTCTGTGGAACTTAACTCCATTTTTTTCATGGAAAATTAGCCTATTTGCAGATGTTTTCATAGAACATAGTTAAAATATTCGACAGAAAATGCAGCCAGGGAAGCTGATCTACACAATGCACAACAATATTTAACACACAGGCTGGTGTTTGCAAAGCAGCAAGTCCCAGAATGGCATTTTTTAAGCACTTGTTGGCTGTAAGAACTCTAAGAATGAAGGAAAAAAATGAATGCTAGCTTTTGTGGTAGAGCCAAGTATGTTTCCACTTTACATATTAATAGAAATGAATGCAGACTTGGTGTATAACCTATAACAACAGGCAGTTATAAGCACTTTTACAGGTAGTCTGAAGTATTTGCAGGTAGTTATGGTCCTCAACCAAACCAAATATCAAGTGTAGGTCAGTTTGTTTACACATAACACAAAACAACCAGATGTAAAATATGTTGAGTGAAACACACTGATGGTCAATTTTAGTGTCCATAAGTAAAAACTGAATCATCTATAGAAACTGCTAATGCTTGTCTTAGAACTGCCCACTCACAGATTTAACATGTCACACAAAGTCGTCAGTGCAGGTGTTTATTCAGTTCACATGAACAATATGCCCACTCAGAGATTTACCAGGCCATGTCAACTCATCAGTAAAGATCTTACTCTCAGTGCTCAAACACCCACGCTGAAGCCAGCCTGAGAGGAATACGTTACAGCAATCAGACATAAAGGAGCATGGAGGAGGAGGATTAAGAAATGTGTAAAGGGACGGATTACAATGGAGAGAGGGATTCACAGAGTGATGACAGGAGGAGATAGAGGAGGAGAGAAAGAGAGAGAGAGAGAGAGAGAGACTGCTGGCACTAAGCTGACAGAGAAGAACATTATCTTGCTGTTCCACAGGCACATTTTTACCACTAAGCCCAGAAGCTCTTCTTTCCAACCAGAATCCCTTTTCTTCACTTCCATTATTTCTCCTCCTCCTGATGATAAATCCCCAGCTTTCTTTCTCTAAATTTATTCACTGAACATATTTCCCTCCATAATTGTCCATGGTTAGGCGTAACGTGTCTGGATATCATGATGTCTTTTTAGCAAACTGAACAGAACATGTGATGATGAAGCCAGAAACGGTGCATTATGTCTGAGTTGTAGTTTTATGCCTATATAACATTAGCTTGCTGTGATGTGTATGTTGTTATTTTTTGTTGGCCTTTATTTGACTGGTTAGACAGAAAAGTAGGTAATGAGAGAGAGGGAAGGCATGCGGAAAAGATCATCAGGCTGGTACTCAAACCTGCGACAGCTGCGTTGAGGACTAAGGCCTCCTTAGTTGGGTTGTGCTTTATCACTGCAGCACCACAGGACTCAGCTTTATCTTTTCAATAACATTTATGTGTGAATATTGGAGCATATCTTTTGATTGCAATACCTAAAACCAAAGGTTGCCCATTTAAAGGGGTGGTGTTGTATAAAATTGACTTTTTTGAGCTTTATATCATGATATAAATTTATTCCATCATTAAGAATATGCCTGGAGTGTTGCCTTGATTCTGTCATGCAAGATTGAGAAACTCTTTAATCTCCCATTCAGGTTGTCTAAACGCTGCTCTCACCAAGAACTGGATTTTTTTCCCCCCAGCTCCTCCTCAGGACTGGAGTCTCCACGCCGGGCTTCACCTCACAGAGCAGTCCTCCTGCGTGACTCCCCCACTCGGTTCCTTCTGACTAGTGGCAGCAACAATCAGGAAACACCTGGTGGAAGTGAGTATCTGCTAAGCTCATTTCTCAGTGCAACACGCTGAACTATTTAAAGTGGCTTAATGGAGAAATGCTGTTGTGATGACATTCTGAAGGTATAGTTTCAGAAAAAAGAGGAGCTTCATAAAGAGACAAAGTCCCAATTTCAAGACATTACATTGCAAAGTCAAATTTCTTTCAAGTCATGTTTGATATATACAGCATTGCTGTAACAACTGAAGGCATCAGTGTTGCAAAATAATACAGTGTGCTTGGAAAATAGATAACATAAACACATAATTACCCTTTAAGAAAATAAAGTGTAAAAATTAAGATAGATTTATAATAAACTAAATTCAATTATTTTCATTGTTTGGGATGGAGCAGCTCTTCCTGCTGTCACACACCAGACAAGTTGAATGGGAACCGTTACTCTGTTCATTCTAGAAGTCAGTTTACATATAAATCATTGGACAGTTTAGCTCGTCATTTCTAATTAAAATGATTTATATTAGCCTGACTCTTTAGTTAACTCAGTGCTCACATTTAGTAAACTTTATCTGTCGGTTTGTTATAGTTTTGTTAATATGCAACCAGTTTCCTTTGGAGCTGCTGCTGGTGTCTCACACAGAACAGCTCCAGCTGCTTTGTTCTCTTTATCTGGCTGGCATAACACCATCTGTTCACCAGAGGAAGGTTGTTTATTTAGTTTTTCTTCTCTTTTGGCAGTGAGTTCTATTGCAATAGAACAAATAGTATTTGTTGTATTTAAAAATTACTTATAGTATTACTTTGACTTTGTTAAGGTTTGTATGTTCACCCCTTGTGTGTCAGCAGTGTTCTAATCAGTCACTATTTAAGTTTCCTTCATGTCTTGTGAGGTCAGAATTGTGCTTGAGCTCTTTTGTTACTACATGTGTTGAAGTTTGTTTTGTTGACCTCTGTTTGGGACAAATTCATCATTTTTGATGTTTCAAATATTTAATGAAACAGTTATACAATAATCGTCACATAAAGTCTTCTAGTAACATAATTACAAAGTAATAATTTTACCTTTCCTGTCAACGTAGCATTTTTTAACCCTGCGAAGGTAACAGTCACCGTGTGCCTGGAGAATACATAATACCCCCTTTAATGCACCTTTTTCGGACCCTAAAATGATGCTCAATCACATTAGAATTGTCCAAATGAAAATTTTGATTTGGACAGTTAACAGTTATCCTCAGAAATAAGAGAGAGTTTTTCATCCTTCAAAAAGCCAGTTTCAGCTGCCATATTTTGCTTTAATACTACAATCATAAACAGAACATAAGCCCCCAGCTGACTTCAGAGCACTAGTTAATCTCAAAAATCCTATTCATGTTGTCCTCTGTGTTTGTTTCAAAAACACACACAATAAAGTGGAGGGTCAGGTTGAGCTCAGCTGGTAAAACCCTGATTGTAGACATCAGTGAAAGGGGCTTGGCAGCTTTCACACAAACTGGGTTCATGTTCTCGTCATCACAGTGATCCTGTGTAGCTTCACTGGAAAACCTTTTCATCCTAATCTGGCTCTGCTGGGACACTTTTCATCAAGGAGACAGAGGCAAGTGGCTCGATTCACTCATCTAAACTCAGCAATTATTAGTAGCATCTATTTTAGTACAAAAAAAGCAGCCTTATGCACACCCTTCAAATAAAGAGTTAGTTTAGTTTTTAACATTTACCTCATAAACTGTTTACATGACTAAACAGTGAAGGTAAGACTTATTCTACTACTGTCAGAATATTGTTGGTGTGACTTCAACCTTTTAAAACTTGAAGAAAAAAATAGAACATAGCAGTATAATTGTAAATTAAAAACTACAATCCAATGACCCAACAGCAAGTAATGGTTCTCCAGCACAGATGTCAAGTTACTGGGAGTAATGGCAGCATCACCTAATATTGTTTTGTTGATATATTCAAAAAGCCTGTCACTGAACTTTTCCTTATGACCTGCTCACCATCACCTGCCTGAGGTTTGTCTGGCGTAGAGAGATCATGACATGATAAAACTCATTCTGGTAAGTGCTGTTCTATGGTTTTGGTAACAAAAACTAATATAATTTTAAAAGAAACTAGTAAATTCCTAAAAAAATTTAAATGGGGCCTACAGAAGCGTGCCCATCACTTTGGACTTAGCATTTTAGCCACAGCTCACAAATCCATGCAGGGCTGACATGCTTGACCAGCAGCACACAATTACAAAAACGTTTGCCAGGTCCGTTACCATATGATACACCATTTCACTACAATTACTGAACCCCAAGCACAGAGAAACTCAGCCCGACGACTATAAGCTTCGCACATGTGATTCTCACTCACGGTCCAAAATAAAAACATGAAGACAGTGGGTAATTGTTTATTTCTAAAAAAAAAAAAAGAATGTTAAATTTTCATTCTGAGGATTTTAATTCACACTCAAAAATTCAGAGAAATAATTTTATGTAAGCAAAATATGAATAGTCACAGGAAATATGTATTCTTCCCACAATGCATTGTGAGACCTGTCTCTGTGCTTGTTTGTGAAACTATTCACTGCCTCTGTATGGGACCCGTTGCTATGGTAATTAATTATCTGCACCTGGTCTGGCTCTCTCTGTCAGACAGGATGCTGGAGACAGAGTTTCTATACTTGTGAGACACCCAGCATTGGTCTCAAGGACCCTGACAAAAAACCATAAGCTCTAGGAACATTTTGAAAACATTTTACGGGAGCAGGCTTGTGTATCTATGTCATGACCGACTGTGAGACCAATAGGCCGATATTTGTGCGTGTGAGGGGGAATTAAAAAGAGTTTTGGAGTCAGACCTTCACTGTGCTGTGTGTGTGTGTTTCAGAGAGAAAGATTACTGATTCTGTCAGACACTCGATTTTTCTCGTTTTTCTCAATTTATGTCGTAATTTTAACTCAGAATCCCACTGAAAGTAATAGCTCTCTTCTCGGGATCAATCTGAACGTTTTGATACCATTTTTGTGGGGGTGCACGCATCGGTACGGGTCGCATTAAAGGTGATGGAAGAAAAATAAATAACTAGAAAATTCCTGCAGAAATTTTAAGGGGCCTGCCAAAGTGTGCCCATCAGTTTAGTCCCAGCTTTTTAGAATTGTCCTGATAAATAGATCCATGATGGTCTAACATGTATATCTGAAAGAACTGTCAAGTACATCATAGGTTCATCATACATCATGAACTGATTCAACACGAAATCAAAAGTGAGTGAAATTCAGTGCGAGACCGACGAATATAAGCTTCGCACATTTTGTTCTCACTCATGGTTCAAAATAAAAAAACATGAAGAAAGTTGGTAATTCTATATTTCTAAAAATAAATTAAATTTTCATACTAAGGATTTTACACTCAAAAATTCAGACAAGTAATAATTTTATGTAAGCAAAACATGAAAAGTCACAGGAAATATGTATTCTTCACACAATGCATTGTGAGATCCGATTCAGCGCTGTGACTACTCACTGCCTCTATCTTGGAACCGTTGCTATGGTAATTAATTATCTGCACTTGGGCTGGCTCTCTCTGTCAGGCAGGATGCTAGTTTCTATTCTTGAGAGACACCCAGCGTCGGTCTCAGGGCCCTGACAAAAAACCATAAGCCCTAGGAAAATTTTGAAAACATTTTACGGGAGCAGGCATGTGTATCTATATCATGACCAACTTTGAGATCAATAGGCTGATATTCGTGCCTGTGAGGGGGAGTTAAAAAGAGTTTTGGAGTCAGACCTCCACTGTGCTGTGTGTGTGTTTCAGAGAGAAATCTTAGTGATTCTGTGAGACACTCAGTCTAAACTTTTCTCGTTTTTCTCAATTTATGTCGTCATTTTAACTCAGAATCCCACTAAAAGTAATAGCTCCCTTCTCGGCATCGAGCCGCACGATTTGATACAACTTTTGTGGGGGGGCACGCAGCGGTACGAGCCGCATTAACGGTGATGGAAGAAAAATAAATAATCTATAATAATAATAAAGAGACATTCTATTAGGTGAAGAACAATAGGTGCCTGCCATGCAATGCATGGAGGCAGTGACAGTCACTGCTCTCCCTATGCATTGCTATGGGCAGGCCCCAATAAAGAGATAGCTTGTTGGGTGTAGAATAGTAGGTTCCTGCCATGCACTGCATAGCAGGCCCCAATTAGAAATCCACTTACTTAGACAACTTAAAAAGCTTGAAAATGGCTCATGATTCAACCATGATATTGTGCCAGAAAAATGAAACAGTTTCCACACACCCTATCTCAGAAGGAAGCAGCAGAAAGTAGACAAAACACAAATCTTTACACATAGCCATTAGTCATGCACCCATGGGGATGGGTGTAAATCTTCAGCAGTCGATGGGTAAGACGCAGACACCCTGGATGAGTGCCATTCCAGAAACACAAGAACAGCCTTGTACGCACAGACACACACCCAAGAGCAGCTTAGAGAGGCTAATTAGTCTGACAAGTGTGTTTTGGACTCAGAGAACCCAAAGAAAACCTATGTTTACAGTGAGAAAACACACTGAAATATCTTGGTCAGGCACAGTGAAGTTCTGCATGATTACTATGAACAATAGAAATGCACAACATACAAAATTATCACGCAATATTAATGCCTGAAACAGATTGCTGGGACGCAATATGTGGTTAAGTGCTAAAGTTTAAGTTCCATCAATGTAAACTCTGGTATCCATTATAATATCTGGCCACTTGCATGGACTTCACTGTTCTTTATACCTACATCTAATATAGATGTTAAAAATATTTTGTCTGTATGTTGCATTATAAAGAGCTGTGCTGAAGAGCATATGTGCTCTGACTCGTGCACAGATTTCTCAACTTCAGTTGTGATGCTGAATAAACAGGTAGGTTTTAAACATTAAGACCTAGACAACTCAACTCTATATTTAAATTATCGTCAGTTCCCCTGGTGAACTGGTTGCTATACCAACACTTCTGATAAGGAAGGGGATCACTGGAAATCTGTTGCACAACTTTCTTTGGTTTGCTTTGTTGTGCCACCTGTGGGAACACACTTCAGATTATGTAAATGTCTCCTTTCTGTTAGTAAAGCACAGCATTGGTCCATGGATAATGTTCAAACACAAGCACACATCCTAGGGAAACCTCAAACTTCGCAATGTCTCCTAAATCTCTTTAAAGTCAAGGACTTTATACGGCGATTATTGCAAGAACACATCATTCTAACTATGTAAACTATTTACAAATAAAATCGGCTTGCATCCAACTTTGATGTCTGCAGTTGTCAGAGGTTTTATTTTTAGATTTTCAGCACAGTGTCTTTTGACCTCCGTTTCAAACCTGCTGAACTTTTGATTCCAGATATCTTAGTTTACCACTTGCCTAGATGCTGCAGCTACATCTTTTCCATCAATGTCCTGCTAATTTTGACTAAAATAGGAAGAAATTAGTGTATTTTATTTGTCCATTGCATGCTACATAAAAATTCTGATGTGTTTTTGTTTGCATTTGGGTTTTTTATGAAAACTTACATTTTAGGAAAACCTATCCTGGCGCCCTTGCTCATCATGGATTTCTTTGCGATTAAAATGATCAAGAGTTTGCTAAAGGAATGCTGTTGCTGTATTTTAAACAAAAAGGGATTATTTCTTATTTAATGTATTCAAATATTGTATAAAAGAGGCGTATGTGGTTAAATGGAAAATCTGCAGAATGTGTCAATTATTTTATCCAATTAATCAAATAGTCATCAGAATAACTGATAGTTTATGCATTTACTAAGATAATTGTTAGCTTCAATCCTAGATCATTCCCAGCAGAGATGTTATTTAAACAGCTGAAAATTGGGGGTTGCAGTGGTGCAGGGGTAAAGTATGCGACTCATGTATGTGGCTGTCACAGGTTCGAGTTCCGCCCCCTTGACCTTTCCTGGACAATCCGCTCCACTTTTTTGTGGCGCAAAATGAGTCGTCATGTGAAGTCAAGCAGCCAATGCAAACATATTTAAATCCTAAATGGTTCAGCTAATCATCTGTCTCCTGAAGTCTCTGCTCCAAGACTGACGAAACTCATGCAGACTTTGGGGAAAAAATCTAGTTAGTCTCCTCAGGTGAGATCCAAAAAAGTAAGCTTAGCCTAAAAGCACTGTATTTTGAAAGTTAGGATTTTAACTGGTAGAAAACCAGACAGTGAAACAGTTGTTGCCATACTTCATTGTTGGCTACATTCCTAATCAGTCAGTGTTGTGAACACAAAGCTGTGCAACAGGTTTTTAAAGATACCACGGCAGTTAGATTTGAGACGTGGCTCTGAAATAGATCAACAGATGACAGCAGGGGAGAAACGACTGAACACACAGTGAGGATAGTCTGGTCTTCAAGACGTTTCTTTCTCTTTATTTTCACTTTGGACATGAGCTTTTTAAAAACTGTGTGACACTGAACTGGCAACAATCCAAGCACCTATATGCTGGTGCTCCTCTGTCAGGGCCAACTCAGTTTCCAAACCAAACAGTATTTCTCTTGGCAGTGTGATTTTTCTCTGAGTGACAAATAAAGCAAGAAAAGTTTGTCTTCCTAGTTTGTCACTATGAGTCAGAGAAGTGGTACAGGAATGATATGATCTGTCATTATTTTCTTGTTATTTCATGTTTAATTCAGCTTTTTTGTGTCAACATGTTTGACCCTATTATTAAACTAACTGACAGAACGGACCTGAACAATCCTCAAGTTTACATCATAAATCACTAAAGGAAAGATGGGGACCCGAGTTTCATTTAAGTTTCAAACGACTGCAGGCTTATCTGTTGGCCTAGAGACCTAAAACTTGACTCTGATTCAAGTCTCATAAAGAATTTTATTCCAAGAACTCTATCCTGTCAGGAAGCCTGTTAGATGACTAGGTGACAGACTGAAGGGCATAAAAATGACAGATGAATGGTACACATGTATTCTCTGTAATATTTCTCAACAATAAAAGTGAAAAAAGCCTACATTACTTAAATGTGGCAGCATGTCTTAACAGGCACAAGAAAATCCTCCCCTGTCTGAGCTAGGTCGGCTAATCAACTGATTTTGAGTGGAATCAGAACACAGTCGTAGCTTAGAGAGGAGCCCAAGTTACATATTAGACAGACCTCTTCCAACTGTTTTTAAATCTTTGCTCATGTCACATTTATTAACTATGGTTTTTGCTTCTTTTAGGTGTTGATTTCATGGTTGTTACTAAGTAAAATTGGATTGGATAACTAGGATGTATGTAATTGCATGTATGGGTGATAGGACTGAAACGACTATTTGTGAAGAGCCTCGAGATAACTTGTGAATTGACACTAAATAAATAAGTACAGTGATCCCTCATTTTTCGTGGGGGTTGCGTTCTGAAAATAACTCGTGATAAGTGAAATCCGCGAAGTAGTTACCTTTAATTTTTACGATTATTATACAGCATAATTAAATACTCTGCATTGAAACCAATGAACAAAACCTGTTTTCAGGTCTGCGGATGTGCGTGTGCATAAATCGGGCCTTAATGTGATCCGGAGTCATGTCATTACATATGTCGGGGCAGCTTGGAGGAGCGGGGCAGCTCCTCCCGAGATTCACAGCTGTATCTACGGCAGAGTGATGGATCTCGTCAACCGAGCCTCCGGTCGGGTTTTGCGCTGATTCTGGTCAGTTTTTTCCAGCAGACATTCAAAGTTTCAGATTTCATCTCCTGATTGGCCAAGCTGTATTACTTATATTTAAATACCGTAACACAGATAGAGAAGAACCGCAGAGACTGTTTAGCCAATCAGGACGCAGAACACAATGCACTGTGAAAAAAAAACTGCACAAAAAAAATTCCGCGAAGCAGCGAGACCGCGTAAGGTGAACCGCGTTATAGCGAGGGATCACTGTAAACTGAACTGAATGAGTCATGGAATAGGGATCTGTGTAATTGTTTTTCCAACCAAACCAATGTCTGGTCTCTACACAACACACCTGGTCAGTGAAAATCAGGACTTAGTTATCAGTAGCTATACAAAATGGAATGCACATTTCAGAGTTGGTGAGTTGATACGATCTATTGGGATTCCTTAAATATGAACCAATCCTGATGTAAAAGCATAACCACAGCACCAGACAAATATTGGAAAATGGCACCAAAGTGGGCAGTGCCAAAAGGGGCACAGCAAAAAATGGGAATATGATGATTTTAGCCCCCTCTAGTGACCTTTTTCCAGAAAAGCGTCTAGTGACAAGTCTACTAACTTACTTTTATATTATCGGAGACGTTGGGGACATTTGAAAGCACCAACTGATCTGCAGTACCTGTCCTGAGCAAACGGCAAGCACTGCCATGAAAACCAGCCTGTCATCCTGCAGCAGCAGAGCAGAGAGGACACCCATTCTACTCTGTGTCCACATTACAAATGAATCATACTGCACATGTGCAAAGCTGAAGAACGCAATGATTGCAATTCCAATTCCTGACTTGCCATGCAGGCCTGTCTGAGTGAGATGTTTTATACCGAAACGGCATAAAACTGTGACATGGACTTCAACCAGCTTGTACAGTTTGCAACCATAGGAAAATTTAAAACCAGTAGACACCCTTTAACCCCAAAAGGCCATCACTAAAATGTTTTTAGGCCCAATATTGAAAAATGAAACAAGTTTACATAAAAATATCACAATTTACACCATAACAAATAGGGGTAAGTAAAAACATCTATTAATCAATACATCACAATATTTTTTTCTAATTCAATATTGATTCAGGGAATTGATTAGATTCCCTGGTCAGTCGGTTCACGCGATATTGTGAGAAACACTTTTGTTAGCCACACACACTTTCCATGGACATTTGAGATTTCACAGTTGATCATTTAATATTTAAAATTTTCACCCATTGTTTATATCCAGTTTTACAGAATCTGAAGTGTGACTCACATCTGTGATGTAACAGTCAAGGCAACCATCTCTGTAGCAATCCACCAATCAGGCACTCTTCAATAAAAGCCACATGACACCCCGTCTGGAGACGGACAAAAGCACCTGAAGGATCTCTGACCAGCAGAAACAAGAAAAGATGAAGACTGAATTATAGGTTTTGGAGGAAACCAGGTGTGGCTCATCACCTTCTCTACAGTGAAGCATGGTGGTGGCAGCATCATGTTATAGGGATATTTTGTAACGTCACCACAAACTGACTGACTTGTCGAGATAGAGAGAAAGATGACAGCAGCAGTGACCAGAGACATGCTGAATGAAAACCTGCTGCAGAGTGTCTTGACCTCAGACTGGAGCGACGCTTCATTAGTTCAGCAGGACAACGACCCAAAGGAGAGGCTACAGAACCTCTCTGTGGACATTCTGGAGTTCCAGTCTGAACTCTGGAAGGCCATGCCAGAGTTCAGACTGGAATCTGACTGAAAATCTCTGAAGACGGCTGACAGATGCCGTCCATCCAACCTGATGGACTTTACTAAACCTTCATGTGAAAAGGGACAAGGTCCAGCTCATACATAAATGTTACTATTTGATGCACTGTACCAGATTATAGCATAAGCTAATTCACATCTCAGTCACTTAACATGGTGTAAAAATAGATATACAAAAATAGATGTACAATACATTAGTACTTTCCAGGTGCACTGTATAATGAATTATATGGAAGTAAAAAAGGTCAAATCAATGTAGCTGGATGGCTAACGTTTATGAGAACATATTGGTCAAGGTCCAATGTATTTATAAAGCATGTTACATTCTAAAACAGCTCCTGTATAGACAGTAGCTGCTGCATAACTATAGATTAATTGTGCAGATGCATTTTTGGGAAGTATATTGTGACATAGAGAAAAAAATCATATGCAGAAATATTTAGAATGTGGGAAGCATTTGAAAGTCGCAGACTTTCAGCCTATATGAAGGCCAACCTTCATATAGGCTGAAATACATAATGAATACCCTGATAGAGTCAAATAGAATTATGATTTAATAAGCATTGGCTTCTTCCTATGTTTCAAACTGAATAAATGTTTTTATTTTGATGTTTGATTATCCTTCCCGTTTTTATTTTTGTATTTTTTTATTTCTCTGCTGACACTCATAATTAAAAGAAATATTTCACCACCATAATCAACAACCCTGAAATCTGAAAGGGGCTTATGGTTTGCTGTGTATTCTGACACTTTTCTTTGAAAATGACAACTTATTCAGTCACAGAAACCTGTCTAACTGGAGCACACAGGCCAACCTTCATACCAGACACTCACTTATCAGTCTTGGTGACCTACGACCCTGTGGCTGATTTACCAATGTTTTTTCCTCAGATTATTGCAGATGAACACCCAACAAGCTGCAATTTTGCAGAAGTTTCTGACCCAGTCAAAATCCTTACACTGTCCATTCCTCATCCTTCTAACACATCAACTTTGAAGACAAAATGTTCACTTCATGACAAACATATCCCACCTGGTTGAAAGATCAAAGGTCAATAACAATGTCAACCTGATGGACAGTGTCACATCTAAACTCAGCAGAATCCATTTCAAGTTTGAAGACAGTGGTTTGCACTGATCTAGACACTGTCGCAGACTTCCAAGTAACAAAACCTAAATTTCCCAAGAAAGGCCATGAGCAGCAACAAGTGGCTTGTTTGGCTGTTTGAAAAAATTTAAGTAGCTTATTTCTTGCAAAAATATGGAAGAAACTATATCTAAAGATCTTTGAAGCTGACTTAATCTAATGCTTCTAGTTCAAAAAATGGTCAATAAATCATTTTACTAAAAGCTCACATAGTCACACCGGACATTTGACAAACAAAAGACTTCCACCACGCCTCCTGGTGTGTTCTTAATCTTTTAAATTAATTCAAATGCAAAACTACTTTATTAATCCCAAAGGGAAATTAAATGGGAGGTGGGCCTAAAAGTTACCAAAGTAATTGAAACATTTCCAAATATGAAAGTTAATTACAGATTTTAGATTCAATCAAACGTAAGTATATTTTAACTGTCAAACACACAAAATGGTTCAGTGCTCACTGCTTTTCCAATGGATCGTGCAAAGGAAAAGTTCACTGGTTGCTAGGCAACAGCAGAAGTAAGTAAGGTGCAAGATTGCAGGATCAGATTTTCATCATGTTAGAAAAGTATTACTACAGCCGAACGGAGGACCTCAAGCTAATGGTGAAGTTCAAATATCTCCATGCCACAACAAAACCAGGAACCAGCTTTTTGAGTTATTTACAGATTCCTAAAGTGTGGATTCTAAGCTTTCCAAAGATAAATACATTTTAAAAAATGATTACATGGCCGTTAGGCACTCTGCAAACAAGAATAAAGAGAAAACAGATCTCAAAGTTTCAAAACTATTGTTGTCCCCAAACCTGATCAGCTGCCTGGGTGTTACAGGGTGTGTCTATTCAATTGATGCATTTCTGGTTTTAATGGTAAGTTGGGATTCTCATGATATTTAGGCTGCCACTGTTGGATGGTGAGTGAAATATAGATGAAGTAATGGCAACAAAGTAAACTACAGTGAAACAAACTAGAGGGAAGATGGTGGATCTTACCATGTGTCGCTTGCAATCCCAATATGCACACTAGTAGTAATTTAGAAATATTTTAATGTATTCATGCTGAAACCATGAAATCAAATTTAACAGCATTGATATTCTTAACAAACAAACGTTACATTTCTATCTATCTGTGGTTTGTGTTAAAGCGTTACCATTTATGGGACCCTGAAGGTTTGAGGGCCTTAAGCAGCTGCTTAGCAGAGCTTAGCCTTGGGCCGGCTCTAAATGTGATCAGCATCACATTGTGTTTTTAGATCCACTAACTGATGGCTTCATTTGGATTTAACAAAAGTGCAAATAATTGATATTTATTTTAATTGTATTTTTTGATTTGTTGTTTTTAAGACTCAGTTGTGGGTTTTTATGTATTGTCAGTAATGTCTTCCGTAATATTTAATATCTTTTAATACAAAAACACAGTGGACCCCCTCGGTGCCCCGACCACCAGGCTGAGCAAGTTTTCTGGGGAAAACCCTGCAGTCAGTAACTTTTGTAAAAAAATAAAAAATAAATAAATAAATATTAC
>NW_006800368.1:280380-294323 GCF_000485575.1 Poecilia formosa
CTGGCTTGATGACTTCAAGCATCAATTGTTTCTCTGTTCATTTTCAAATTGTGTGACTAAGAGAAGGTGTTTCTGAAAGGGTGAAGAACACAAAGTCTGATAATGCTGGAATCTGGAGATGTTTTTGCCACAAATGGCACAGTTCATTTGCCCTGGCTACTTTTAGCACCATTTTGAAAGAGAATTGATTTCCCAATTAAGCCTTCACTTTGCTGTGCAGGACTTTTAGAAGTTAACAGCAGTGGAATTAAAGTTCCCAGCCAGTTTTCTGTGAAACAATTGCATGTTGTGTTTGAAAGTGTGTACATGGAGTTGTGTTTCTGGTAGGTAGATTACTTAAGATGTGTACTGTGATGAATTTCCTAAGAACTGAGTGCCTGCAAAGTGGAACAGTAGACATACATGAACACAATGAAGCAGCCCTCAAAGCTGCAGGACAGATGCGACTCCCAGCTCCTTCCTTTGCAGTGTCATTTCTAGGTTTTGCAGCCTGATTCCTTTTTTTATTTTATTCCTCCCTCCATCTGTGATTGATGTTTTATTTATCTGTGGGTTTGCAGACAGTGAGGCACCACGGCCCAGTAAGGCTTTGAACACCTTTTTCATCTTTATGTGCTCCAAGCTGAATGACAACAAGGTCACTAGTGGAACAAGTCAGCGTCGGGCCAGGGGGCGGGGCCAATTACCGGGCCCCTAACCCTAACCCTAACCAATCACCTGGCCCCTAAGGAATCACCGGGCCCCTTACGTGGAGTGAAACTGTTGAGGGGGTGGGGGGGTGTATTTAACATTAAATACACCCTTCTCAACAGGCGAGGGCGCACTTTCTCTGTCTATAATCACATATTTCAATGACTTGAAACCATTCCTCCCTCCCTGGCACCTCCAGGCCCGGCCCCCCATCAGGCCCGGTTTGGGGGGCAGCAGTCCCCCCAGCCCCCCCTATAGCTCCGCGCCTGAACAAGGTCAAGCTGGTTAACTGTTCCACAGGTGATCAAAGGTCAGTTTCATGTCTGACATATTCAAATCAAATCACGGAAGGAACGATGGTGAACCTGTCCACCTTTTAACTCACTTTTTGCCTTAACTACAATCAGTCCAAACCTTTGGTCTACAGATGCACCGGTTCGACAATACAGGTCTCAAGTTTTCTTAGAGATCTGAACTGCCAATTCCCATTTTGACCAATATGACATCTCATACACAAAAGCTCACTGAGACACCAAACATTCAGGGACTGGTCCAATACAATAGCAATGGCCAAACCATGACATCACTTATGCCACAACCACTGACAACAGGAAGTGTAATGTTTTCATCTGAGCCTTCTGAACCTGTCAGAAGACAGAAACGTTTGGTCTCACTTGCTGCAAAGCACCAAGACTTTCCAGTGGAGGGCGTGGTTACGACGAAGTCTGACGTCAAGCCGCTGCCAAACATTTGGCTCTAAATTCCACAGAGTCAAACTCACTATGATCACTCCTAATCCACAGGATTCCTGACAGGAATCCAGTCCAATATTTGCATCATCCAATTTGCACCATTCTGTGTATGAATGACCTTTATTAACTTCTACAAAGGACAATAGCATTTTTCCTCCTTTGAACTTTGTAACGGACTGTAAATTACAATTAATTATTATGAGTGAATTATTCAAAATGAATTGTGTAAATTACTTAAAATAAATTTCTAAATTGTGGAGATTGTTTATAGATGTTTGTTTTGATTAACACTGTGTTGGTTGTTTGTAAATATTTTGTTTTGATTTAATATTTGCAGTTCTCAATGACATGTTTCAGTTTAGTTTGTACCTCACAGGATGCCATAGTGAGTAAGGTAAGGCCTTATAAAAGCTGGCAGTAATGGTTATGTTGGAGTTATTACAACAATAATATTAAAAATAATACAATTCCCTTAAATTAATAATATTTACTGTCATTCTTACTGCTGAACTAGCAAAATTTGCTTAGCTAATGTAACTTTTATTCAACCCAAAATCAAGAAAAGCCTTGAGTTTGATGCACTTTGGGTTAAATAACAGTGAACTGAGTCATGTTTCAGTGTACTTAAGTGAGTTTTGGTGATTTGTAGTTTGTTATTGTCCACAGAAAAAGTTTGTGGCTGCTGCACATTTTCACGGCGGGTAAAAAGTGTGTGTATGTTTCCACAAATTTTCACACCACGTTCATTTTTACACATACCGACTTGTGTGTAAAATATGGTGCCAGACATTTTCTATGTGTAGGCAGCTTTATACAAGAGGGCCCAGGTCCTTAATGTGCTAACTGAGATCTGTAGCATCTTGTTTTGGACATCACCTACTGGGAAAATTGACAACTATCCTAAATTATTTGCAATTGTAAATAATATTTTATACTGTCAAACAATGGCCTTTAAATAGATCAGAAATGGTTATGTAGCCATTCTGAAGCTCATTCTCCAAGTTGTGTGCAAGACAAACCTTTTTTCCTGCCATTACAGGTGGTTAAACTTGTTGCATTTGATTAGCAGCATTTTTTGTTGTGTCTGAAAGCCAAAATTCCATTTTTAGTTGAGGAGCCAAACCCAGACAGTGGAGGTCTCATAAGAACAGACGCCTCATTCTGCATAGGCATCAGCTGATGTGCATGTGTGTGTGTGTGTGTGTTTATGCATGTGTGTGTTTATGCATGTGTGTGTGTGTGTGTGTTTGTTTGTAATACCTTGTGGGGACGATTTTCCTGGCATATACTATGTTGTGGGGACCAATTGCTCCTGCCTGGTCCCCACGAGGGGAAACCCTGTTTTTGGGTCAGGGGTCAGAGTTGGGGCTAAGGTATGAATTGAGTTTTGGTTAGGGTTAGGGTTAGGTATGTGATGGTTAGGGTTAGGAAAAGGGTAAAGGTAAGGTTTAGGCTGTAGAAATGAGTAGAAATGAATGGAAGTCAATGGAAAGTCCCCACAAAGATAGCAAAACAAACGTGTGTGTGTGTGTGTGTGTGTGTGTGTGAAATGCAATGCTCAGAGAAATTGCACAAATTCCAGGAGATGCTGCATGACCTGGTCTTCTAATGTGAAAAATAAGTGAAGTTTTGAAAGTGATTCACATTCAGCTGAAGTATCTATAATGTCACTAATCAAGAATCAAGAAGAGCAGAAGAAATGAGAATGACCACCGTTAAATCTGACACACACACGAAGAGAAAGACAAATGACACATACAGAGGTAGAATGTAAGAATAACAAGGTGAAAGTTCTGATCCATCACAGGAACCCACGATCACTGAGAAAAGCCAAACAGAAGCAAATTCAGAGGACAGGTCAAGTTGAAAGCACACTGGAGAAAGGCACACACACATGTCTGCATGGCTATCTTTGTGGGGACTTTCCACTGACTTCCATTAATTTCTACAGACTAAACCTTACCTCCCCACAAGGAGCAATTGGTCCCCACAACGTAGTATGTGTCAGGAAAATCGTCCCCACAAGGTATTACAAACAAACGCACACACATGCGCACACACACTGATTCATTGGACTGATTTATGTGAAAAGTAAGCCAACACACGGACATACACTTTCACAATTACAGACACATTCTTAGACATGGGGAGCTGGGAAAGTCTTCAGGGAATACTCAGTGAAGCATGGGGCATACATCAAACAACTCCAGCCAGGAAACAAAAGAGCACACACAAACACACACGAACACACACGAACACACGCACAAGCCATGGTGAGACAGACGGATATGTCAGAGAACAAGCTGCTGACAGAATCCTGCAGGGATTTGATATTTGAGGAGCAGAGCAGAGAGCCTTCTGCCTCCCACTGAGAAAGGAGGGTCTCCACAGAAACAGTGGCAGGGTTGGGTGGGACGCCGCCATGCGGTGGTCAGTAGAAATAATTGCACTGTCAAAACAGAAATATTAGGAGACTGACAGAAACTGAATTAGGTTCAGAAAACAGCCAGAATGGGAATTTTTTTCTTTTTTTTTTTCTTTTTTACAGTGCGGTACAAATACATTCACACTCATCAATGTTCTCACATTTTATCACATCTATAAACTAAGCTGCTCACAAATCTTTTTAGTTTGTCACAACTGCAAACTTCAGGCCCTTTTATTGGGAATTAATGTGGTGGCCCAACACCAAGTTATGTTCAGTGTGAAGTGGAAGGAAAACCATAAATGATTTGCAAAACAAATCACAGAGAAAAATCATTAACACATGATGTGCATAAGTTTTCAGATCAGTCAATACTGAGTAGAACCGGTTTTCTCTGCAGCCACAGATGCAGGTCTTTAGCAGTATGTGTCTACCAGGGTGGTCGCAATGATAACATTTCAAACTAAATGCAAATATTTTTAACACATCATCATATCAGTAAGTTCCAGATATCTAATCACCATTAGGTGGCGCTGCCCAGGAGGATCACTGCTTCACTGTTGCAGACCTTTCTAAAACAGAGTTGGTCTTTCAGAGGATTGTTTGCTACCCGACTCTCCAGCTCCTTCTGTTCATCAGCCTCAAAAGCAAAATACCTTTTCACACTGCTTTTGCTTTTTCAAATGAAGATTAAAAATGCTTCTTCTCCAAGTATGCTATGAGTATCTTTAAATAATATACTGATTATTTTTGGCTTAGAGACTAACAGTCTTAGTCTAATCAGGTTAGTATTTCATGACATTAAATGCTGCGTTCCTCTAATGTTTTCTTAAACCTCATTGGCCAGAAAAAGAACAGCAGGGATTCAGCTCTAGATTCACCTAGTTGACTTCTGAAAACAATCTTTTGCAGTGGATTTTAAGTAGGGTGTTAATGTAAAGGGGACTGAATACATCTGGTTGCCACACTTTTGAGAAGCCAGTTTTTCTTCCATTTCACAGTAATGTTCTACTTCTGCCATACTGCCACACAAGAATAATAAAAAGCATACACATGAGTGTTATGGCTACAGCACTTTTCTGTTATGTACCAAATAATTTATTCAGTTTTGAAAGCTTTAGTATTTAGTAAAATGTCTGGAAGTTTTCCAAGAGGAACAGAGCATCAGTATCAGAACCGTCTGATGGCATTCCAAGTCTGTCATTCATCCTCACAGTGTGAACAACAGCATTAGATCTTTCATACTCAGAGTCCCCCTTCTTTATGTGGGTGGTCTGACAGCATTAAGCAACTTCTTCACTCAATGTTTTCAAAGTCTATCCGGTTTGAAAACATTGAACAGAAGTCTCTGAACATTTCTGTTCATAGGAGAGAGGGCCATGTCCAGAGCTGTCCAGAGTCACAGGTTAAAGGAGGAACAGCATCATCATGTGATGCATAGTTATTCTAAGGTTAAAGCATGTTTAATCTTTATAAGTCATACAATCTATAACTTGACACATCTGATGACTTATATAGAAATCAATACATTTTTACTGCAAGTGTTATTTCTTGTTACACAAGATAAACTGAACAGCACAAATTCAACGTTGATTTGTTTTAAGCCAGAGATCTTTAAAGAATTGACCTGCACACTTATGTTATTATTTGTGTTAAATCTGTTATCATTCAACCATCAACATAAAAATGATCCACCAGAGCGAGAGAGAGAGATACAGCACTTCAGGATAGAGCTTCCAAATGAACCCTTTTTCTGCATGTCTTATCAGAGCCTTATTCCAAATTGTATTAATGTCTTTTGCCAAAATTTCCACCACTGTTAGCAGCAATTACAGCATCATGTCTTTTTGAATATGAAGCCACAAACTTAGCTTACCTATCTTTAGGCATTTGACTCAATCTCAAAAATGTCATTGATCATCCTTGAGATGTTTCTACAGTTTAAATGGAATCCATCTGTGGTAAATTCAGTTGATTGAACTTTATCTGGAAAGATTCACACCCGTTTCTATAATGTCCCACTGTTGACAGTGCAGGTCAAAGGTCAAACACCAAACATGAAATCAAAGGAATTATCTGCAGATGTCAGAGTCAGGTCAGATGTGAGGAAGGATCCAGAAACATTTCTGTTGCTCTGAGGGTCTCTGAGCTCAGTGGGAGGAGTTTGGACTCAGAGTCGCCGGCCGTCTCAACTGAGACATCGGGAGAGACTGAAGAGAGCTGGGAGTTACTGCCAAAGATGGATCAGCAAAGCATTATGTGAACTCTTAGTTTCCTATTTTTACAAATCTGCACAAATCTTAAAAACATTTCTTTATATTGTCATAATAGGGGTAACCCCACATATGACCTTTGACCTCTCTGATGAGAAGTTTCCGATTGAAACAAAGAAAGCCCTGTTCTTTATGTAAGATTCAAACCAGTTGATCACTGGACTGGAGAGTCCGACCCAACTCTCCAGTCGATTCAGTAATATGTCGTGGTCAACAGTGTCCAAAGCTGCACTGAGGTCCAACAGAACCAGCACTGTGGTTCTCCCATAGTCCATATTTATATGGATAACTAAGGGTGTATTCACACCAGCTCTTTTTAGTCCACTTTCATCCAACTCCAGTGTGTTTACCTAGAAAGTCTGGTTTGTTTGTGAATCTGTTTCAAACTCTGATGAAGACCAAAAAAGTTTTCATCAGATTGCTCCGCCTACAAACCCAGGTCTGAGTTCAATTAAAGGGAACTCAAACCACATATACATTCAAAGTGCGGTTTGAATGTATATGTAAAAGCCAAGCAGACCAGAGACCATCCAAAAGCAGAAAGCGGAATACAATGCAGGGCATTCTGGGTAAATGTAACCAAAACAAAACCTCCTGTCTAGCCCTAGTGGGAGAAATGGATCCTGGTCTTTTACCAAAGAAAAAAAGAGAAATTCTACAACCGCTAAAATGTGACACCATTCAATTTTTATTTACATTTCATGATGAAGAAGTTGCAGTTTTGTCATTAGTTTTTATGTTGCATGCTTTAATTTCATTTCCTTAAATGATTCTTGGTGCAGGTTAAAAAAAAACATAAGTTTATAGTATGAAAGTTTACTTCCAATATTTTTGCTAAGAAAGGGAATAGATGTCAGGTGATAGCAACAGCAGATCTTTGGCTGTGCTCCTCCACTGTCCTCAATTCTTTTTTTTTTTTCTTTTTTATTTACTGCCCTGTATTCCACCAGGCCTCCCACCATAAGAAGACTGCTTCATCCTTAGTTCTAGCTTGTCACTCATAGAAGCCACCATGTCTTTGCAGAATTCTGCATGGACAGTGTCTTTACATCCATGCCCATGTGTTTGTCCTTAAAATGGACCACAGCATGTATGTGTATTAGCACATAAGCAAAGGAGGCAGCATTCATACATTGGAAGCAGCGGTGGTTTGAGGTTATTTATAGAGTGGCTATATTAGCAGAGCATATGTGTCAGCTGCTGCTCTGAGAAATGGCCACAGACAACACAAGAAACAGCAGCAAAACAACGTGGGAAAGTGGGAAGCACAAATCAAAGTGCCAGCTCTGAGAACGTGTGTAGAACAGCTCAGGGTGTGTATGGCACTGAAAGCTGCAGGGCTTTTTTGTTGTCAGACAGGTCCACAGAATGTTCATGTACACAAATGAGCTTAGAGGGCCAACACACACATTCAGCACCAAAATAAGAAAAGGCTGTTAAGAAGAGCAGCACAACTTCTGAAAATGATTCCTGACTACTGGATATCTGGAGAGGAAAGAACAGAGGTGGGATCATCGGCTCATGACAAACAAATTCAAAAGTCAGCAGCTACTAGCTGTGCAAACCATGTCAATGAACCCATCTTTGTATTATAGATCAAACTTTGCAAGACTGGATGGTGAACACCAGCTTTGAAATCTTTCTACATATCCCAAATTGGATTTAAGCCAGAACTTTGACTAGCCCATTCTAATACATAAATATGCTTTGATCTAAACCAGGGGTCTCCAGTCCGGTTCCTCTAGATCAGGGGTCCCCAAACTTTTTCCTGTGAGGGCCACATAACTTTTCTCTTCTCTGGTGGGGGGCCGTAGTCAGTTTGTAACAGAAAAAGTGTGACGATTGCAGAAGTGCCTAAATGTAAAAATTTATTGTTTTCCAGAAAGCACAATCAAATAACCCTCTCTGGGTTCTTCACAGAAAAAAATCAAGGAAATAACACTATTTATGAAATAAATACCGTATTTTCCAGACTATAAGCCTCAGATATCTCTGCCGCTCCAGGTTTTCCACAATGATACAGCACACAGCAGAGGGGCGGACACCCAAAATTTGAGTCATAACAGGTCGATTGAATATCACATTTATTACGGTTGAAAAAGAAAAAGGTGCCAAGATTTAACTGAACTGATTACGGTAGTTTCCGAACAGTAACTGTAACAGAAAAAGTGCTGATCCTTCGTGTCTGCTAGTAGCATGTGCTAAATGAAAATGGGCGCTTTCTTCTTCTTCTTCTTCTTCTTCTTCTTCTTCTTTGGATTTCAACAGCAGCTTGTATCCATTATTGTTCCACTACTGCCATCTACTGGATCCTAATATTTATGCCTCAAATTCTCAAAATGATCCCAGTATTATTTAAAAAATGAAAAATCAGCTTTTTCCCCTCAATGCTATTTAACTGATCAACAACATTCTCAAATTTCAATTCCCTATAAAACCTAATTCCGTTTTAATGGGCGCTTTCTTCTTTTATTTCCAATTTTGACTTCCAATGATTCACTTCTTGCTAAAGAGCCCCCTGGTGGTTGAAGAAAAATCCACATATAAGCTGCACCGGACTGTAAGCCGCATGGTTCAAAGCTTAGGAAAAAAGTAGCGGTTCATATGTTTATGAAAAAAAATCTAAATGCTCTTTGGTATTGTTCAGGGGGCTGGACCAAATGTGGAGGCGGGCCGTAGTTTGAGGACCACTGCTCTAGATCTACTGTCCTGCAGGTTTTAGATGCAACCCAGTTCCAACACACCTTTGATTTGGCTGTGGGATCAGGGATGCATTCAAAACCTGCAGGACAGCAGATCTAGAGGAACTGGGTTGGAGTCTCCTGATTTAATCCATTCCATTGCAGCTCGGGCTGCATGTTTCAGTCTCTGTCCTGCTGGAATCTTCTCCTCATTCTCAAGTCTTTTGGTAAAATAAATTAATGAAACCAAGATTAATGAGAACCAAATCATTGATCAATTCCTTCCCTTTCATAAATATGGCAGACTTTCAGTTTTTCTGTCAAATAAAATCCCACTGAGCTGTGTGGCTGTACCATGACCAGATGCTGAAAAGTTAAAAGGGTATAAATATGTTTACAAGGTGCAACGATCTGCTCAGCTTATCTCTGTCTCTAGGTTCTGTAAAAGCCTGATAATGACATTTATTTACATCAGATGTCTTGACGCAGGGAAACATTTCAAGCATGCAGGATACAGGCCTTGATTGAGCAGAGCTGCCCACCTATGATTACCATTCCTGTGTCCTATGATCCCTGTCACATGTTCCTGTTCAGGCATGGAGCAGAGAGAAGACATGGTGGAGGAGGAGAGTCTCCTCTCATCCACAGACATTCCTACTCACTTGATGAAGCAGCGAGCTCCCTCAAACGTGTACCCTTCCTCCCATCCTGTTGGTAAATCTGAGGACACAAAGCCACACACAGGACAGAAGGAACATGAGTGCTGGAGTTCTTCTCATAATAATGTAGCGTCTGGACCACATCTTGGGCTTGTGCATCACTATAAAGCCATCTGTCCCTCTGAAGGTTCAACACCTTCATTCCACATGGTGCTACATGACCCAGAAGGAGAGGGAGAACGGGGAGGTGGAGCTGGCGATGCAAATATTGTGATCGGGCTAGAGGGAAATGGTGACGGCTTTGTCAAGATGTGATTTTCACCGATCAGATGTGCAGATCTATGAAAAGGCTTCAGATTCATCAGCTCTCTTCTGCGGGACTTCAGCAACCCGCAACTTAAATGTCACTGCGGGGATCGGGTCCAAACATCGGCTCATACCGATGTCCATGGCTACGTGACGGAAGTTTTAAGAAGTCTGTCGCAAACTGTCCAGGTGGAGGAACCAACCATGTGTGTGTATGTGTGTGTGTGTGTGTGTGTGGTTTTGTTTAGCAGAGGAGGTTGTTGCTCTGCTGCAGCGAAAGACCCCCCTCCCCACCCCTCGCTCCTTCCTTCGTCTTCCACGGATCTTTGCGCAACTTGTCGCCTCTTTCTTTCCAACACAACTCCGAGACAACCTTGCGCGCGTGCAGAGGGAAATGAAGCCGTCGCCGGTGATTTACCTGGAGTTTTCCTGTGGCCTGTGATCACAGCCTCTCCAGTAACAGGATGCAGCCAGGTTGTACTCTTTGCTTCTTCGCTGGTGGAAGGAAAAAAAATGTCAAGCGATGAAGCCAACAATAGGACAAGTAAGGAAATGACACATGCCCGATTGTCTGCGTCATATTTACTTAATGAAGAATATGCGTCCATCCCGAGTCACTCCATAACTCCAAGAAGAGGGAAGACAGCAGAGCCAGTCCGGCTTTGGATCCGCCGCCATGTCTAGCTGAGAGCTCCTCTGGAGTGCGCGTACCCGCGAGAAGCGCGCTCTAATATACCCACGCACTCTTTAGAGCTCCAGGAACGCGCAGAGAATCTTCAAAAGTTGATAGACTCAAATGTTCTGTAATTTTTGGAGCTTCACTGTTGCTGACACTGTTTTTAGATCAGATCAGTCATGAAGCCATATTGAGGTATAACCTGAAAATACAGTCGTATAAAAACGGGGGGGAGAGAAAAACAGTCAGCAGGCCCGCAGTATGTTCAATTTTAGCATACTTGAAGCCAGACTATTCATCAGTATATTTGAAGTATGTTATTTTGGAACAACTAATTTTATACTTAGTGTATTTTAATAGTAATTAAATTGTAGAAAATCACATTCTGACGTGTACTAAGTGTACTATCATGTAGTTTTCTGGAACAACTAAAGTTATACTTTGTATACTTTAAATATGGCTGACTTTTTATGTAATATAAACGTGCTTGATTATTATATCTTAAGTGTACTATTTTTGTGATTAAATTACATTAAAAAATATATTTAGAATGTCTTCTAAGTATATGAGCGTTATATATTTTATATATGAATAGTGTGATCACTGTATGTTCCAATTACTCTTTTGGTTTACTATAATCGCTAATCAAGTACACTTTGCAGTTACTTACCAATGTCTTTTATTATTTTTCTTTGTCACTTTGTACATTACATGCTTCATACACACTACAGTACTGCAAACATATCAGGCTACCAGAACAAAGAAGGATCAATTACAACACACTTTCAGTGTATATTCAATATATTCACATTTTTCAAGAGTACATTGCCACTATACTATCACAGAATTGTACAAATTGTCAATATATGAAAAGTTTACAGATAACATACCTATGAAAATTAGCACAATAAAACAATCGGTACATGTTAGAGGAAATGTGAAAAATATTTCACCAAGGACAGAGTTTTGTTTTAATTCAATGTCACAGTTTTCCAGTATTACTCCAGACAAACTGACATTTCTCCTTCCTAAGAACAGTGAGGATCAACAACAGAACATTCCCATTCACTGCAACACCACACTTTACAGAAATTTACAAAAAAAGAACAATAGAGCAATTAAACAGAGAAAGCACCTGTATTTTAAAGAGTACAGAAAAACAGCACAAAAAAGTATGACAATTTTAAGATGTTGTGGACTCGCCATGTATGTGGCATCATTAGAACTGATGATGATTGGGACCCGATGCCTGGGGTGGAAAAACATTTCTGGGTGTCTTCTTTGCCTGTTTATGTTAGAAGTAGAAAAAGATAATCAGCAATATAATAAAATCAGCTGATGTTGGCATTGACTATGAAGTTGTTTTAAGTGTGGACTTAAGAGAGACAAACTACCTTAAAAGCTTTCCATCCATGATCTGAACACACTGATCCTTGCAGGGTTTTGAGGGGGGCTGGTGGTGCCCATCTCTAGCAGTCATCAAATAAGAGGCAGGGTTCACCCTGGACAGGTCACCAGTCCATCACAGGGCCCTGAAAGCTAACAACAAATAAAATGTATGAAAGAGAAATGATAGAATAACAAGGGGAAAAATTCTGTTCAATTATTTGTTAATCAAATCATGTTTATTGATATGTACTTAAATGTCACTGTAAAACATCATCAGGTATTTTTGTAATGCTATATAATACTTAGTATATTTAAAATGTTCTTCCGCAAATGTAAGTATGTTTGAAATATACCACAGTATTTTTTTTTGTCACCTGGGTTGATCAGTGCAGTTGTTGACTCTAGATCAGTGTCTTAAACTCCAGTCCTCCGGTGTTGCAACATTTAGATGTTTCAACAAGTTTGCTTCAATATTAGCTCATTAGCAAAGCACTCTAGAGCCGGACTGCATGCTAGTGAGGCAATTCCACCATGTGTAGACCCAGGGACACATTGAAAAATTCCAGAACGCTGTAATGCATTTTGAGACCACTGCTCTAGATGAAGGTCTAGATAAAAAAAATTTAAAATTGATGTTGGTGCAAAAGTGAATAACTTGAAGAAACTGTCAAAAACAATTAATGAAGAAAAAGTAAGGAATTTGTCAATCTTAGAGTTTGAAGAAACAGTGTTGGCAAAAATATCAAAATAGGCTACTTAAGTTTTCAAGTTAGGTACCTTTGCTGTTTCAAAGATATGGACATATAGCAGCAGTAAATGAAAACACAAGACCAACATGTGGTGAAGATCACAACATAAAAGAAGAAGTACAAGAGAAATGTTGCAGCTGTGGAGAGCAACATAGAGTCACACATGGGGTTGTGAGGTGAGGAAGAAAGCAAAAGAAATCATACAGATTAAAAAGATCAACTTTTCATTATTAACATGTACCATAATATGTCTGCATATTACAGACATATTATGGTTGTTGTTGGCCTTAATATGTTGTTTTTCGAGCATGTTAAGATTATTGTGGTACGAAACATATGTCTTTTGCTTTACTTGTTCCTGTGTGTTATTTTATACTGCTATCATGTTTGAAATAAATAAATATAAATAAAATAAAATAATATTTTGTTGACTATTCTTTATAAATTCTAAACCCTCCTGTTATGTTCATTTCTGAGGTACAGCAATAATGTTCGTGGGTCAGTTTGACCCGGGGAGTGTTTTATCATGCAACAGTGTCAGAAACCAAAAGATTCCTCCAAAACATTTTTGTATCTGATTATTAACTCCAATACTAACCATTTTAATCAATATTTGTGTAATGATGTTTTTTTATTTCTCAGAATTTAAGGATTAATGACAACAAACTACTGAAATACTCATTTGGACATAAAAAATGGAATTTAAATTTTTTATGTTCACTGAAAAAAAACTACACACAAAAAACAATAATTTCCTTGAAATTGATCTTTGGAAAAAAAATTTATATTACTTTTTTTTTTTTTCAAAGGGTGATCTTTATAATTGAACTTGAGACACACATACTGTTCTGGGTCAAATTGACCCACCGATTAAAATCAAGATAAATGAGTCATGCAGAGAGTATTTATGTTTTCCTCCACTTCTACTGAGTGTGACTCAGTGTGGGTGGAGTTTGACCACTGGAACAGAAAAGGTTCCCGTCAAAAGTTGTATGAACACCTGCTTTCTCGTAGTTCATAGTGAAGTAAAGAGTAGGGAGAAAGTGGCCTTGTGTGTGTCTGCGTGTGTTTGTGTGTCTGTGGTGAAATATGGTTCATAGCTGCAAGGAAACATATAGAATTGGACATTTTTTAATCTTTTTTTGCACTTTAACTTGACTGCCAGGTCAAATTGACCTGAACAGTATCGATGTAACAAGTAGACGCAAGGGGGGCGGGGGGGTTACAAATGTGTAAAGTGAATAAATTTTCAATTTATATGTAGAGTTCACCTATTAAGACAAATAGAAAAAGTTTCATGCAAAAAAAATACTTCCAACTATTTAAAAAAAAAATTTAAACTA
>NW_006800368.1:294344-312500 GCF_000485575.1 Poecilia formosa
AGAGAGTATTTATGTTTTCCTCCACTTCTACTGAGGGTCCACTCAGTGTGGGTGGAGTTTGACCACTGGAACAGAAAAGGTTCCTGTCAAAAGTTGTATGAACACCCGCTTTCTCGTAGTTCATAGTGAAGTAAAGAGAATAGGGAGAAAGTGGCCTTGTGTGTGTCTGCGTGTGTATGTGTGTGTGTGGTGAAATATGGTTCATAGCTGCAAGGAAACATATAGAATTGGACATTTTTAATCTTTTTTTGCACTTTAACTTGACTGCCGGGTCAAATTGACCTGAACAGTATCGATGTAACAAGTTACAAATGTGTAAAATGAATAAATTTTCAATTTATATGTAGAGTTCAGAAATAGAAAAAGTTTCATGCAAAAAAAATACTTCCAACTATTTAAAAAAAAAATTAAACTAGGGTTAGGGTAGCCCTAACCCCCCCCATACCCCCCCACACACATACACACCTTTCTTCAAATCAGACAAAATGGGTATCAATCAACTCGGCTACGTTTGTGTTGGTTTGTGCAGCAAAAATGTTCATTTGTGCCGCTATCATTTAAATGTGAGCAGGGCCACGGGAGTGGTTGACCTCTGATGACGCCTGGAGAACATTTTTAAAGATATAAAGAAACATTTTTCTTTCTGTCTTTAAAATGATTGCTGCACAAACCAGCACAAACGTAGCCGGATTGATTGACACCCATTTTGTCTGATTTAAAGAAGGTTGGGGGGCTGGTTGACCTTTGATCACCTCTAGAAACATTTCTTTATATCTTTAAAATGATAGCGGCACAAACAAAAATTTTGGCTGCACAAACTTTTGACACCGATTTTGTCTGATTTGAAGAAGGTGGGGGGGCCAACTTCACTCTGGTTTTTGTTGGGGCCGCCTATGGTTGATCTCTGGTGGGCGTGACTGGCAACGCTGGAGTTCTACACACCTGGCGGAGGTTTTCTCATCTGTGAGGAGTTTAAGAGTAGGAGGCAGCCAACACCCCGTTGCCAGAGTGTTAGCCAGTAATAGCACAACAGGCCACCAGAGAAGGTTTTTTTTTTATTTTATTATTTTTTTTATAATAATCTCTTTGTGAATCTCCTAGTGATTCTTCATGTGTACCTCCTTTTGACACTCGAAGCTCCAAGCTCCTGGCTGTTTCCTGTGTTTTCCTCTCCTCGAGACGCCGTCGGACGTTAACTTCGGTGCCCGAGCTCCCACTCACATCCCTTGCAGAAAAACAAACCTACCTGAAACTCCTCGTTGGCTGCCTTCCTCGCACTGACTCCCGGTGAGCTGAAGTTGTAGCTTCGGCTCACCGGGAGTAGGATGTTGTAGGATGTTGCTAACATCCTACAGTCCTTGAACTCACCACCTGTTCTCCCCTCTTCAGTGACCCGCCCCAGTTCCCGCTCCTCCTTGGAATCTGCAGTTCTGATTATTGTTTGGAGTTTAAGAAATTAAAACCTCTTTTACTGATTCTCGGTTCTCCGTTATTCTTGCATGTGGGTCAAAAGGTTACAACCCAGTATGACTTAACTATGACTTTAAAAAAGTTAAATTGAAAATGTTTTTTTTTTAGAATGGGTTTTTAAGCAATCACATTGTAAATCTAAACATTGTCTTTTTAAGAAAAAATGTCCTTATTTCAGCAATGTCAGCATGAAGTGAGCAGCGCTGTGAGTTGTCAACATTTCCAAGAAGAGCTGATGAATGATGCATTGAGTACTTGCAACAGCAGCAGACAGGTCCGCTGTGATTGGCTGTGAGCTTCAGGAACAAAAGGTCACCTGGTGGAGACACCAAAACTGGGTTGAATGCGCGAAACACATTAGTATCCATTGCACTGGTATAAATTAGAGTTTGGACTCGGTGAGAGTGACTGGCTTGTGGAAAGATGCGCCTGGTGGTCCTCGCTGTGTTGTGCGTGCTGTTCGTTGCAGATGATGATGGGAGTGTGGGAGCAGATCCATTTGGACTTGATCCTGTACAGAAAACTCATGCAACAGGTGGGCTACCTGACAAAATCCATTTCATTTTAAACAGATGTATCTAGCTACAGCTTGAGAAACCGTGCATGCACACATTTTTACAGTACATATTTTTGCTTTTAATTCTTAGATTTTGAAGTTGCTAAATGTCCAGGAACATATTTTTGTAATAAACATTCTATTTAAGACAGAATTTCTGTATGTAATCTGACTTCATATTGTATTATAGCTTAAAGTTGGTCGGTTTTGTTTTTATGATTATTGTGATTACCCTGAAATAACCAATACTTATTTGCAGGTGACTAGATTTTTCTTTGACTTTTGTTTTCAGATCTACTTGCATTGCTAATTTGAATTGGTTTTACTAAAATGACAGATTTTGACAGTGAGGGGACATACAGCTGTCCAGTAACGTCAAAATGCTCAGGAAATATAAAGAGTGTGTATATTTCTGACAAGCAGTAAAGGAAAACAACTATTTGTCAATAGTTACTGCTTTTACATTATTATCCTCACTGGTGATGCCTTTATTTTTCCCATAGTGGACAGAAAAGACAAAGAAAGTGTCACAATGATGAGATTCAAAAACAACTGTCCTGTTAATTCCAACATATGAACTAGACAAAAGGACGGATTACTTTTCAACAGCACAGTTGTTTTTCAAGACATGCACAATTAAAGACCAAATGAGACAAGATATACAAGATAAGAAAGAAACTCTAAAGAGTATATAATCTGGAGAGTATGGAATAAAGCAGGAAAAGAGATGTGAGAATAATCTTGGTGTGGCTCACCACAGATAACAGTTTTACTTGGGCATGCTGCCATGGTAGAACTTTAAAATATAATAGAAAAAAATCAGTACAAAGAATTCACACCTCTACAGCCCTATTATTCATCGATCTCAGAACAGTTTTTGAAATAAATTATAGGAAATACTGTAGTCCATAAGAAAAACACATCAAGTATTTTTGTAAATGCATTGACGATGTATCCACCATGGATACAGGTATAAATAAATACTCTCTGCTACTCGCAAACTCAGGTCAATCTTCTCTCCATTGATCATCCTTAGGATGTTTCTGCTACCTGATAAGAGTTTAAGGTAAAGTCACATATTTTTTCAAAGTCTCACAGTCATTTTCATGTTCCACAGCGAGAACTGTGGAACATTAAATCCACATGTTCCCCATGTGACACACATAAGGGCATGTCAACAAGACAATAACTGGTTTATTTATGTACTTATGAAAAGTTTCTGTCCCAAACAGATAAGATTATTTGAAAACTGATATTACAAAATGTGGAGAAGTTGAAGGAGAGTGAACACTGTCTAGGTGTGACAAAATCAACCAACCAGGTGACCTTAATTCTTCACCTAGGTATGTGATACTTTGGTTATTTAAAATATTTATTCAATAAAATAAAATTTAATCATTTAAATTCATATGCAAACAATGCCTTAAGAACATAAGGACGTAGGGTCTGGTGTGGGTGGTCATTTTATTTTGGTGTTTTCCTGACTGTGTGCTTTCCTCTCAGCCCTCAGGAGAAGACATGCAGGTGACTTCCTGGCAGAAGATCCCAACCTGTGTCTCTCCCTGAGGCAGGATGAGGAGCAACAGCAGCTCGTGTGCAACGACCGCCGCAGTAAATTCAACTACAACCCATTTGGCCTCCGATTTGGGAAACGCTACAACAACTATGTGTTCAGAAGAGCTGTGAAAAGAGCCAGGACAAGAGGCTTTTTACCACTGTCCCTTTTCTCCCGAGAGCTGGAGGTGTCCACCTAAAAATGTTGTGTTTTCAGCCAAGAAATTGTGGAATTTGTGTCCGGAAGTCACAAATTAAAAATCTTACCTCTAATAAAAATGTTTCCTTGACTGAAAGTTTGATATCATTTTGTAATCTACATAAATTTTCAGACCTAACATGAGGTTAGTATGTAAACAAGCACAGGCGGAACTGATAAAACATAAGGTGATGTATGCTGCTGTTTGCTGGGATAAAAAACTGAGTTCATAGGACAGATGTCTAACATTGTTTACCATGTTAAACCTGGTAAACAGACATTTGCCATCAAAGGTGATGGAAAGTGGAAATCAAGCTAAAGTTTTTTTTTCATCTGACAGGAAATCATACAGCTCCTCCTTCTAAAATAAAGCTGCCCACCTTGGTGACGTCCGCTTCACAAGGAGGAAAACGTGACCCTTTCCATCCCATATTAATGGTGTCATAATTAAGTAATTAGCAGGACTCTGTAGAACTTGAGTGCACGAGGAAGAAATTCAGTCCTTTGACTCTGGTGTGTTGGACTTGGGACACCAGCACTGATTTAACTGAATATTAAGCAACAATTTACTACCTCAAAGAGTCCACAAGATGGCAGTGCAGTGCATGGTGGTTATCATCCAGCATCTGGAAAGTGAGTCACTTTTTAGAAAATCAATTACCTTTAAGAGCAGTTTCACAATGATGTACTTTTTAATTTTGAGTAATTTTATTATGAAGTACTGATGGTCTTACTAGTACATTTCTGGATCATCTACCCATTATGAGTAACTTTACTGAATTTTTTTATACCAAAAATTCACCAGACATCTGCAGTTTTTGTTAGTTTAGAAGTTTTATTTTCAAGAAACTGATCTGAAAAATCTTATTTTGTAATTATTTTATATTATTTTCCAAAAAATTCCAGATATCTGTATATTTTGGTAGATATGATGTAATTTTGAAATATTAAATGATTGTTCAGTTACTCGGTGCCTGAGTCACATTTTTACCAAATTTATTTGACCTCTTAATTTCTTGGACCTTTCATGGATATTTTTTCTTGAGTAAAAATATAATGTAGTACTTCTACTCTTACTTGAGTACAAGTTTTGGTTTCTCTACCTGTCAGGTAGTGAGAAAGAGGGGTTAGTCATAAAAAACAGTGTTTTTGACCCCGGTCCTCAAGGCTCACTGCCCTGCAGGTTTTAGGCATTGCCCCCTGGTTAGGCACATGATTTCAACTGATGGCTGATTAACAGGGTTTTGCTAAATTGCAGGAATCTGAATGGGGTGTGTTGAAGAAGAGGAACATCTGAAACATGTAGATCAGTGTGCCTTGAGGACCAGGCACAATGGGAAATACTGATCTAAAGCATATTGAACAGAAATAAAAACTTGGCCTAAAAGTCAGTCTTCTGTAGTCTCCAAGCAGCTGTGAAACATGGCATCAGCAGTGAGGCTTTTCTCCTGGCTGTGGAGCAGAGCTGCAGCTAGCAGACCAGGGCAGTTTGACCCATGAGTTTATCTGGAGGAAGAAAACGAGATTGTTCCTAAAGATGCTTTGTGAGGTGCCAGAGAAATACAGGGTTCCTCTAAAGCACAGGTGTCAAACTCCAGTCCTGAGGGCCACTGCCCTGCAACTTTTAGATGAGTCTCTGCTGCACCACCTGAATAGAATAATTAGGTCATTAGCAGAACTCTACACAAGAAGGAGGTAAATTAAGTCATTTCATTCCAGTGTTTTGTCCCTGTGACACATCTAAGAACTGCAGGACAGTGGCCCTTGAGGACTGGAGTTTGACACCCCTGCTCTAAAGGGTCACCTGAGGGATTTCTGCATTCTCACCAACTAATAAAGCCTTCCACCTGCAGGAACCTCAGGGGAAAACTGTCTGCTTGTGCTAACAACGATAAACTAAAACTCAGCATGCAGCCATCATTCCTCAACATCAAAAGAATATTGAAAATGAAAGAAATGTTTTCTGGATCATTAAGTGAAAAAGTTCAGCAGCAGAGGAGGACAGCCAAGGGTTGAAGGCAAACAGCAGCAGGAGGAGCGTGCGCAGAGTGGTGTTCCCACCGGCGCAGAGCTTGCTCAACATGGCCAGCAGTCTAACTGCAGCTTTCAGCTCTTCCCCTTTTCTAATACATCTGGTTTGTTGGACCAGACAGAACAAGAACGGAAGCAAAGACATTGTTCTTTGTGACCAAATTTATTATTCCAACATGCCATTACACAGCAGTGTACTGAGCGGCCTCTCCAGCAGATGGTTTCCAATCACTAACATTCCCAGGTCACTGTTGCCGGTGGCAACCTGTGAACTCAGCTGGGTTTAATGATAAGGCCAGAGCATCACCTACTGTTGGAGTTATGGATCTTTCAAGGCAGTTTGAGCTCTCTATGGAAATCCCTGCAGCTAAAGGAGCCAAGTGAAACCAGTAGGAACAGAAAGCCACGTGTGTGAATCCCCACTGAGAAAACAGAGAGAAGTCAGCTACTATCTTCCAACACAAACACAGGAGAAGCAAAAAACAAGCTGTTTGGAACAAGCATCTCACTTTAGGAATCACACTAGAGGATTTTAGAGCAAGAAGACAGGAGACAGGTTTTAACAGAATGCTGGACAGAAGTTTAAATTCTCCCTGAGAGCTGTGTGTGACAGCTCTAAACACCTGTAGCTTCCTATAGTAAGAGAATGAAAGTCTGACAACAGGACAACAGAGGAGGAGTGCTGGGAGACGGTGGGGTTCTCTGCACTGTGGAGGGTTGGTGGGGGTGTTCACAGGTCCTTCAGGTCCTTCTGGATGCCCCACAATGTGTCGGCGCTCTTCTTCAGTTGGGAAACCTCTGCGTCTGTCAGAGTCATGTTAACCACGCTGCCGACGCCGCTGCCATTCAGGACGCAGGGCAGAGACAGGAAGACCTCGCCGTCGATGCCGTACATGCCCTGGAACCCAGCGAGAAGGAAAAGAGTCAGGCCCTAAACCACACGCTTCACTTCTCATCTATACTCAGTTTACCTACAGTTGGATCTTAGGAAGTTAGAATATGATTCTAGAGTTTAAGAATGTATTTATTACATGGATCCAATCCACAGGCTTGAGGTGCTTCTGGCTTGCAGAAAATACCAAAAAACTAATTCAGTTTCTCTGCAAGTTAAAATATTACATCAGATCAAAAAACATGGGCCTACTGTACTTTACAGTATCTGCACTCAGTACTTTGACTGGGCTCGTTTTTATCACTGCAGCCATACAACATGCTAAGCATGGGGTCAGCCTGTGGTTCTGCTGAGGTTCAGGAAGTCCAGGTTGTCATGGCAGCTGAAGGCCATTGGATCTATGGGCTGTGTGTGGGGTTTAGGCCAGGCTAGTTTCATATGGTTACCAGTGGTGATGGTTATCTTTGACAGTGAGGGTTGGTACCAAAAGTTCTGTTGGGAAAGGAAGAATGAAGGCTGTAGAAGGTTCTGGACCAACAGCTCCAGCAGCTTGGATCCTCCTGGTCCTGACTTTGTACCCAAGGTGCTGGGTGTGTGTGTGTGTGTGTGTGTGTGTGTGTGTGTGTGTGTGTGTGTGTGTGGGTGTTGTGGGTCTGAGTCCAGCTACAGCCCACAGCTACTGAACCTCATACAACTGTTGACTGAACTTTGCTTCACATTCTTATCAAGGATACAGTTATTCCTCTTGCTTTAGCTTCTATTAAATGTTTTTCTTTCATTCTACTTTGAATAAACAGCCTTAGGTAAAAGTGTTGTGTGAACAGCCAGATACTAAAAAAAAAAACAAAAGACACCTCAAGAAATATTCTAGTCTTATTAGAACCTGAGTTTTGGGTTTCCGTTAGCTGTTTGCCAGAATGAGCACAGATAACAGAAAAACATTTGAAATGTAATGAAAGAAATGTACATTTATAGGAATTTATTTCATTTTCCTTTGGGATCAAATGAATTCAATTTTACTTTCAAAAAATTCAATTCATGATCATGATTTATGCTCATGATCTCACGGAGAGACAAATGTGAATTTAAGCATGATTTGTGTGAAGCTCAGTGTGTGACGGTGTGTGAGAGCATGGCTGACCTTCACCATGGTGGAGACGGGGTGGACGCGGCTCAGGTTCTTCACGATGCTCTCAGTCAGGTCGGCCACACTGAAGCCAATGGCCCAGTTGGTGTAACCCTTCAGCTTGATCACTTCATAGGCACTGGAAGAGAGTGTGAACTGTTAACACCAGCCCTCAGTAAGGCCCATTTCTCCAACACACACACACACACCAACTAATGACTCATTTAGTAATCCATTATTCTAACAAATAATCAGATAAATTGATACATTCTGCATATTTTGCATTTATTCACCCAAGACCTTTTTATACAATATTAATGCATATGAAAATGAAGACAAGTCAATTCACCTTTTAGTAGGAAAATGAACATTACTTAATTAAATACAATAACAGCATTTATTTAGCAAACATTTGATCTTTTGCAGAGGATGGATCTGCAGCTAACAACATGTGAAGAGCTCAGTAGGGCTGATCAGGGGATTATTTTTTCAATAAACAGATGAATAATTGGAGAGCAAAAGTTTCTTAATATATCTGCCTCTATAACCCTCAGCAGGTGATGCTTGCAGTAACAGTACCAGTGTCTCAGGTTCTGCTCCCCCAGGACTGATTTGTAATTAGTGCTGCAGAAACCCTCTTCCACCTCAGCACACTAAGTCACTGTTCATATTCCTAATTATGAGTCCTTCATGTTCCCAGCTGACAGGTGGGTAACCACGGTGATCAGACCAACCTGTCCACCACAGCCTTGTGTGTGGCCTTCCACTGCTCCTTGTCTGCATCGGTGCCGATCTCAGGGTTCAGCTTCTGCAGGTTGACTCCTGCAACGTTTGCACCGCTCCACACAGGAACTGTGATGGCAGCACATCAGGTCAGTTTGGCTTCAGTGTGTGGAGACCAGCTGCAGCAAAGCGACACTCACCGCTGGTGTCTCCGTGCTCACCCAGCACCCAGCCATTGAAGGAGCTGGCATGGATGCCAAGGCGTTCGGCCATCAGGTGACGGAAGCGAGCAGAGTCCAGGTTGGTACCGCTGCCAATGATGCGGTGCTTTGGCAGACCACTCAGCTTCCAGGTCACATAGGTCAGCACATCAACTGGAATTTAAAAGGATCAGACAGAAAAATAAGGAGGACAGAGTGAATACAACAGGGCTCCATGGAAACTTGTTGCTCTGACAAGAAGTTGTTCTCACCAGGGTTTGAAACGACCAGGATTGTACAGTTGGGGCTGTACTTTACGATCTGTGGGATGATGGCCTTGAAGACATTGACATTCCTCTGGACCAGATTGAGCCGGCTCTCGCCCTCCTGTTGTCGAACGCCAGCCGTCACCACCACCAGACGGGAGTTTGCTGTCACAGCGTAGTCTGACAGGAGAGACAGAAGCAGACCTGTTGGCGCTCATCTGGAGAGGCGGGCACCAGAGTGACCTCAGTGCAGCCACTCACCTTTATCAGCAACCACCTTGGATGTCTTCAGGAACAGCAGGCCGTGCTGCAGGTCCATCATCTCTCCTTTCAGGCGGTCCTCCATCACATCCACTAGAGCCAGCTCGTCACACAGGTCCTGGCCACAAAGGGACAAAAAATAAGAATGAGCTCCAACATTAGCAGCTCCTTCTTCACACACAGGGGGAGAGTCTTACCCGCAGCAGGATGCTAACAGCACACGCCATGCCGACCTGGCCCACGCCAACCACGGTCACCTTGTTCCTGGGAGGCTCAGCAGAGGAGCTGGCCAATGGGGTGATCAACTTCTGCAGGACTGATGACATTCTTGCTGCTGAAGAGACACAGGTCACACATCCAATGAGACAACTTTACCCAGTTGGTAAAAACCAACACTTCATGTGATCCATAATCCACCGTTCTTTAAGTAAAAGATTCTCTGGTATCTTCACTGTTACGTTCCTACGTCTCAGACGAGGTACATGTCCTACTTCCAGACAATAGAACACTGCAGTGCAGGGCTGAGCAATATGGCTGGAAAACATATCACAATATAAGCCTTTCATGTTACTTGATCTTTATTTGGTTTTTTGTTTGTTTATTTGTTTGTTTTAAACATCTGAAATACTGCCAAACATTTTCTGTTTTATCCAGTTCCCTTATGCTTGCTGTTGCTCAACAGGTTGTTGCTAGGTAACCAATAAGCGAGTTAAGTAGATGCCAACAAATTTGCTTAGTTGGCTGTGAGAGGTTGAGCAGCTAAAGCCTTCTCTATGCCTACAACACCCAGAATGCCATGCAGCTTCGAATCACATTTTAATGAAATTACACAGAGTTCCTAAAAGTCTAAAGCGGAAGTGATCTGCGCCATCTTAGTAGGCAAACGCAGCACAAAGCATAGCGGACCCATGGCTTCCAGATCAACAAAAATCACAGAGGAGTGTCTGACCAATCACACAGTCCTGTGTGACTGGTCAAGAGTGACCAATCACACATTGGTCACTCCTGGCCAATGTATGAGAGAAATGTACATGAACAAAATCGCTGCTGTCCAGATCGACCCGTGAGAAGGAAAACATGTCAGACGATGTTACGCACGATTTAAAATCGTAAAACAGGATTTATTCTGGTGTTGACAACCTGTGAGAACTGCTTATGAAAGAAAATGACAACAAAATAACACATTAGAAGTGATACTTTATATCTAACGGTTAACAACTGATCACAGAAAATAAGCATTTAAACTAAGCAGACTTAGTGAGCTGACGTCCAGGAGGGGCTATGCTGGTCACAGCAGTAAGTTAGTTTTAACACTCGGGTCTAACTCTTTCAGCAAACTTTACTGAGATCTGGTCACCTCAGAGAAAGTCTCTGCAGAAGTCTTCTTGCCGTTTCATTCACACTTGGACAGCAAGCTGGGGCCTCGGACCGGACCCAAATACATCCTGGTGGAGCCACATCAAGGCTGTTGTGGAATGCTTCTGTAATTACCATCTGTCTTTGACTTCAAACCTCTCAGCTGACCACAGGGGGATACATTCTGAGCTGGTCTGGCTATTCCGATGCTGTTTGCTCAATTCAAATCTTGCTTCACAGCTCAGTCTGGGCTTTCTCCCACTGACTTGGATTCCTTCCAATACAATTTCTACTGGGCCAATCAGTGAACACAAAAAGTTGTGAACGATGACAATTTTCTGCAGTTTTAGAATTTTAGTGTGCCTGTAGTTTTAGTGATGGCAGCAGAGGAAGTGAACAAAGTCGTTCAGTCTGTGTTGATCACGCTTCCAAATACTGAATTCATATTACCAGTCACCTCATTTGGATTGGCTCTTTTCTCTTTGCAGGGGAGAATGATTGCTTACGCCACAGGCACTTTCCAGAAAGCTTTATAACTTTCTGGAACTCTATAAGCAAATGTTAGCAACTGACTATAAAGCTTGGAGAGAGTCCACACCTTCAGAAAACAATCATTTCTCAACAGCTGAGAGTCCAAACCATCTGGACAAAATGAAGCGTAGAACAAGATGGTTTTTACCAGGATCATTCTGAGGCACAGACAGGGAGAAACAGACACGTTGTGGCTGAAAGTACGTCAAATCTGCAAAGCTTACAGATCCGCTCCTGCAGAAACATCTGAGTTTTAGAATGTAGCTGCTCTAAAGCTGCCTGATGTAATGTGCAACTGATTCTAGAAAAACAATTCTATCAAAAATCACAATTCCTATTCCTGGGAATTCTGAATTGATACAAAATGCTCAAAAGTCTATTATAAAATGCATTTAAGTTTAAGCAGGTTTTCCTACTCTTATTTTTGAGTACACTGCAATATTCCATTACGTGTCGACTCATGCACGGTGTGAATGATTCTTCGATATTTCATTTAAGAAAAAGACAGATAGCTAACATAATAGACGGATTATTTGTTTGTATAAACAGCTTAAGGTAATTAAGTCCCAGAATTTTATGCACATACCTAGTTTTGTTTAAATATAAAGTGATCAAATTTGATACAGTATGAAACCTTAGAGAACTGTTTTGAATAAATGTTCTATTTATTTTTTCATCTTGTCAGTCACATAATTTAAACAGGATCTCTAGAACATTTGGTTTCTGAATTAAAAATAGTTGTAGCCAGACTAAGTACTGCACTGTCAGCCAGGTAAAGCTCTATGGATGACTGAGAAGAAAGTTTGCCATCCTGATGCAGGGCTTAGTTGCTTAGATGTTAGTCCAGTTGTTTTTGTTACTACAGAAAAAAAATCAAACTTCAACTGCATCGAAAAGTCTAACATTAACTGTGTGACAATGTTACTTATTTTTGAAGTTAGCAGAACTAACTAAAGCTGCACTTCTTTAAAAATTATGCAAACCCAACATTAAACTAATGAGACTCTGACATCACTCTCACTCTCTTAGGCAATATTCTGTGCTACACTGCACAATCAATACTGCTAGAGCACTTTTGTTTCAACATGGATCAACAAGTTTTGCAATAAAAGTCAAAGGATCATCCAGCATCAGGCTGGGTTCAGAAGTAAAACAGTTAAGAGAATGAAATCCACCACAGCAAATGTGCTTTACTACAAGATCCATGTTAAATCTTTCAGTTAAAAAGGAACAGTAATTTAAACCACAAATGACACCCAAACTACCTAAAGGTCTTTTGGTCACTCATGGGATTTACATATTCTGCAAACGGGTAGCAAAAATATCAGTGTGAAAATCTTACTACTCTTATTAAAAAATGAGAAATTATTTTCATTGCTGTTTAACTCGTACAGCAGTTATAATACATTTCTTGTAACCAAAATAAAGATTAAGTAGCTTTTTTCCTCCCCTCACAGTCAACTGACTGAAAGTTCACAGCAACTAGCTGGAGGGGAACAGCCTGAGTCAGGTTCTGCAGGATTTTCAACTCAACCCTCTCTCAGATTCCCAGTCAGGGACGATGTGCCTCAGTCTGTGTTAGTTGGTCAGCATGCAGGGCGAGGCAGCGCAATAATCTGTTGGTGTGAGATGAGATGAGGTGAAGAGCAACGTCTGCAAGTGTATGAGGAGAACCGAGGTCGCAGTCTAACAAATATGTTTGACATTTTTATTGTTGGCTGTGGATGAGGTTGAACTGCTAACGGGCCCATGCATACTTGGCAGATCGCTTTAAACATGATGCAAAAGAAAACTTCATAGCTACAAGACTCATTCAGGTCTTCAGTCCTGATACACATTAAAGCCCATGGTCTAAACTATTCAGCATGTTAGCTCAGGTTGCTAACATGCCAGGCATGTCAAGGTCAAATGAACAGTGGCCCTCAGTGGAGTAAGTGCCATGTCCATACAGGGACACACACCTCTGTGTGTCCTTTGCTGTCCAGCTCCATGTGTGTCTGACAATAGCCTGTAGGACACAAAGGCCTGCTTTAATCTTCTAAACCTCGGGTTCATGTTACATAAGCAGTCCTTCACTCGTATTACTTTAAAATTCTCTGTGAGCGCCAGCAGCCTGCTGAACACTTGGACTTGTTTCAAGGCAGACATGTTGGTAGCGCTGCCTTGTGATGTGGAACGTCAGAGGACGCGGGCCGAGTCCTTCCGTCGACCTTCATCTGAACCGAAATGGGTTTCTAACAAAATGGAGGCTCCAATCAAACAAACAAACCGTTTATTTTGTAGGTTGCGCTATTTGTATTATCTCTAGGTCATAATAGTCACTTTCAACTAAATAAACGTAAAACTAATTAAACTGGATTCTGCAGAGTTCAAATGCTAAAAAGTATCTGCGCTTTAAGTTATTAAAAGTAAAGCAATTCAATTTCTTCTGTTTCAAGCTGACATGATGAGTTAGCATCTCTTAATTACGTTCAAACCCCGAAGAGGTACCGATAAAAGCTCATTGATTAGCTCTGGTCTTTCATGTGTCTGACATTCACTGAGACCCAACACGCTGTCTGCCTGTCGGAGGAGCATCCATTGCTGCTGCTGCCTTCAGCACGCATGACGGAGCCGCGGCCCACACTGACTAACATCAGCAGCAAGGGTAACTATAAATCACAAAAAATAGAATTTAAAAGAAAAACATGATGCAAACACTCACAGATTTAAAGAAAAAGTTGATATCAGAGACCGTGTGAAGTCTGGAGGAGCGACGAGACGATCAGCTAAAGTGAGGCTGAACGACCTGAAGCAGGAAGAGAAGAAGGAAGGAGAAGGAGGGAGGCAGGGGAGGGAGGCAGGGCTCCGGCGGAGGGAGGCAGGGCTCCGGCGGAGGGAGGCAGGGCTCCGGCGGAGGGAGGCAGGACTCCGGCGGAGGGGCTGAACAGGATGTCCGGACGCTGATTACATCACTTTGTCGCACAGTGTAGATTTTGCATTCTCCTTTCATAATAAACGCTTTCATTTAAGAACTGTATTTTGTATTTCCTTGTTTTGTGTTGACTATTTAAATTGTTTTCATGTTCTGAAACACTGAAGTGTGACAAACATAGAGAACAAATAAAACAAATAAGGATATCAAGAGAGGGAAAACACTTTTTCACAAGGAATACGACACACAGACAGATAGGTAGAGTCGTCCATAATTATCTGAATTTATGTAAAATCCTTCTTGTAATCATCTCGAGAGGTTCCACAGTCGTCCCCAGAACAGAACCAGCCTTCTTTACCAGGCTACTGAACCTTTTAAGCTCCTGATTCTGACGCTGCTGCCCCAACAGATGACAGCAGAAGAGGTGACCCTCTCCACAACAGACTGATAGGATCCAGGAATATTCACGGCTCAGTATTTGCAGATTTATTTGTGGAATGTGACCCCAATTTCTTTATGGACAATTTGTTTATTTGCAGAAATACAGCTCAAGAAACTGAAATACCTAAGTGCAGCGCTACTTGACATGCTGATGGCTGGCATAGCAGTTGATCCAGGAGGGGCATGCATTTTTCCTGGGTGCTAATTGATTATATCCATGAGCAGAGATAAGGAAGACTGTGTAGATATTAGTGCTAAGACAGCTTGTACTGTCCATATTGATGCAAAAATATATTTGGTGTTTGAACTGTTACAAACACCTTCAGTATTTGGGGATTTTAACTTTTCACAGAGAGCTGTGGTCTCTAAATCCCTATGAATAGCAGGGCACATGAATATTGAGGGTTGTATCAAAGCTGTTCTATTGTCACTCTAGTTGTTGTGTTTCAGAGAAGATTGAATGGAAGTAGTGATGTGAATAAAAACTGTTTTTGAGGTCCCACAAAAAGGTAAAATTCATGTGTAGGAACAAAAAGTCCGTAAGTGTTAAAAACAATAAATCAAAAACAAGTCTAACAATAACAACAATAATAATACGCTGTCTTCACAACACGTGACTATGTTGACAGCCAGCGAACAACTAATAAATGTCTTCATGCAAGGTTTAACTAAAGATCTTAAACTTTTTTTTCTTTGTAACTAAAATACAACAAAAGGGAAAATACATTACTAGATAATAAACTATATTAATGGTTCACTCAAAACGTTTTCTAACTGAATTATAACAGAAAGGAAAATACATTACTAATACACATACCTAAATGTTGTATTCAAAAATGATGTACTGGTCTACATTTGATGAATCGAAGAAAAAACAACAAAGTGTCTTTCAAACAAAACTACTTACAAAGGCGAAACTTTCGAAGGTACAAAGCGCATAAAGTACATTCAGAGTGATCATGAGCCGTTTGCCTTCTCCTAACTGACCAAATTCTTGTTGAAAAAGTTGCAGAGAAATATACATAGAAGACAGTTTGCTACTAAGACTGCTCACTCGGTCATGTTTCCGCAAATACAATATAGCAAAGATCGTTTGTAATACAGATGCCAGACTCCGATCAAATTGAACAGCTGTGATGGACTGGTGACCTGTCCAGGGTGACCCCGCCTCTCCCATTGACCGCTGGAGGTAGGCACCAGTAACCCTCATGACGCCACCCACTAGGGATAAGCGTGTAAGATAATGGATGGATGAACTGATCAGATATTCACTACACATAGAATAGAATAGAGTACAAGAGAGAAGAGAAGAGATCAATCCTTTATTAATACTACACAGGGGAATTTCACCTGTTACAGCAGCACAGTGCCAAGATATACCCTAAGAATATGAAAATATCTAAAAACAATATAAACTGTATGTTAATAAAGTATCTACATATAAAATAAAATTAAAATAAAACAGAAACCTGAAAATATGTCAGATTTTAAATACAGAATAAATAAATCCAGATTATGTTCTTTTACATGATCATTGCACAGCCTTATAGAGCTCACATGCAGGGACCTGAAGAGGACATGTGATTTATTGTATATTATTAAAACTGTCGGGTTCTGTGTTTTCTGTTTATTTTCTGGGTCATGTCTCTTGTGAGCCTCTGTGTTGTCCTGTCCTCCCATTGATTATTCCCAGGTGTGTCTCGATGCAGTGATTATCCCAATGTGTATTTAAGTTCACCTGTGTCTGTGTCTTTGTTGGATCCTTGTCACGTCTGTTGTCAAGTGTCTGCTCCCGTCTCAGTAGAACTGGTTAGTCCTGAGACGACGAAGATTTATCAAGCAGAGGAAACATCTGCAGAAACTAACATAGTGTGGAGTAGTGATGGGTAGATGAGGCGTCATGTATCGTTTTGACACATAGCAAAACTGTGTCGATTCTGTCTCGATACTGTGTCACTCAATACTGACACCTGCTGGACATTAAAAATTCCTACAGGCAACGTAGTGATCTGATGACCTAGTCTATACAATAAGATTTAAGTCTTCGTATTTTATTGAATATTATATATTGCATTATGTCATATCTTCAGTTACATTTAAAATATATTTGATATACAGCTAATAAAAAATGTGAACATGAACCATAAAGTGAAATTTAAGTGAATGTGTTTGGAATGAGGATCCTTGTGGACAGTTCCCCCCCCCAGATTTTTATTTAAAAAAAAAAAGTTTTTACATTTTGAAATGTATTCTTACGCTTTTTTAACAAAACTTTTGCTGTAGAAAAAAATGAAGTAAACGCTACATTTACAGCGAAGCTTTGTTTTTCTTAGAGGTTGTGTTCCGAAAATAGGCGAAATCCGTTAAGTATTTACCTTTATTTTTTTACAGTTATTACACAGCATAAATAAATACTCTACATTTAAACTAAATAACAAAACCTGTTTTCAGGTCAGCGGATGTGCCTGTTCATCAATCGGGCCTTAATGTGATCCGGAGTCATGTCTCCTCCAAGCTGACCCAGAGATTCACAGCTGTATCTACGGCAGAGCGATGGATCTGCCTCTGGCCACAGTTTTTTTCCAGCAGGAATTCTAAGTTTCAGTTTCCATCTCCCGAATGGCCAATCTGTATTAAATACCGTAACTTTATTGGCACTAAGGTAGAGAAGAAGCGCGGATACTGTTTTTACCAATCATACGGTCAATCAGGACGCAGAACACTGTGGAAAAAAACTGCACAAAAAATCTGAGAAGTAGCGAAACCGTGAAAGGTGAACCGCGTTATAGCGAAGGATCACTGTATATGAAATAATGCATCAAAAGTAACTGAGTAATTTGTAGAATGGCTGTATATCTGAGTTTATCTGGGACTTCATTCTCATGCCTGGCCTCATAATGCCTCAATATTGAGGAGGTGGATTTATTTAAATAAGACAGTTTAGTCAAACATATGCGACATTTAACCTGCAGAACATAATATTAATAAACTAAGAATCAATTTCAGCTGAATTTGGATTCAGATAGATCAAGTAGAAACTGACAAGAACCGGATGAAACAACAAAAATGAAAACAAATTTATTTTCCAACATAAGATCAAAATGGTCCCACACTGAGGAAACATTTTCTTTGAAGCTGCTCCATAGGTGATGCTTGGCAACAGATTCGGTTCCTTATTAACAGTTTGGCGCGTTAATGTCATTTCAAAACAGTTCTTGTATTGGTCACGTGACTTGATGAAACCAATACGTGCACCGACCCGGGTTTTGGTCTCTGGGCCGGACACATGCGCCGACGCGTCGGTGTTGCAGGTGTTACGTCAATCCGCGTTTCCCCATCAGATACGGTTCCCCCCTTAGTCTTCTTGCCGCTCCGCCCCGCCCACGCGGCAAAATAGGCGCGTGCTCGTGATTGAGCACTGAGAAAGCACGCGCTTGTTCGGCGCGCTTGTCTGGGGAACTACGGACACCGTGAAAGCTCAAACAACATGTTTCGGCAAAGTTGTCACACTTTCTTCACGTTTTTGCGGGAAACTAATAGTAATAATACTAATAATTAGAAGAAGAGTAATACAAAACGTATATATTATATTTTAAATATATGTTGAGCATTTATATATATATATATATATATATA
>NW_006800368.1:340610-348160 GCF_000485575.1 Poecilia formosa
AAGTCGGGGGCGGGCAATCCTGCTCCTGGAGGGCTGGTGTCCTGCAAATCTTAGACGTCTCCCTGGTCCAACACACTTGAATCCAACAGCTGAATCACCTCCTAAATGCAGTCAAATTCTCCAGAGTCCTGCTAATGACCTCATTTGACTCGGGTGTGTTGAAGTAGAGACGCATCTAAAAGTTGCAGGAGTCCTGGAGTTGCCCACCACTGGTATAAGTGCTACTTATACACCATACTGACGCATGTCCCCAAATAGGAGTCAAATATGTTTACAGATCTATGCCCATTTCCTAAACAACTTGAAATATTAATGCCATGTTGTTATCTTTAAGTTTGTGTACAAAGATCTTTGAATATATGGTAATGCAAGATAGTTTTGAACGACATAGTACCCATCGTCTGCCAACAAAATTGTGTGTTAACAGCAGTGAAGAAACTTTTAATGGTATGTTATGACGTAGACCAAAAAAATGCACATGAATCAACATCAATTTCAAAACATTGATTCAACACAATTATGCATCCAGATCCACATTCAGATGATGGTTGAATCAACGTTAACATAATGTCAGTTATGGTTGAAACCTCAACATTGATTCAACATGCAAGTCACTGACCACTTTCAGTATTGTTTTAATGTCAGGCTTCAATATGGATCTAATGTTTCTGCCCAACTTTGTTTCAATGTTGATTCACTCGGTTTCCTATCTGGGTTGTTTTTGTTCTAATTGACCTTTGCAAACTTGTTGAGAGGTTGAATTCTATTTTAGGTCGAGTATCTCTTCTTGTTTAATCCATTGTAAAATGTTCTTATGGTGCATTCATACCCTTCCTTGTCTAGCCTTGTGGCCTTTGTGGATGTTGTTACTAAAAACAGAAAGCTGGTGTCTATAGTAGTAACAATTCAAGAGAAAGCACAAAACAAATCCAAAACAAAGTGATAAACGCAATCATTTTCAACAGGAGGATCAAAAATGGCATAATGAGGAAACTGAAACACTAAAGTTTATTTAGAGAGAAATATGGCTACATAAGAATGAAATAAAGGAATTCAATTGTTTTACAAGAAGCCTAAAGAAAATATATCAAGAATTGAAGTTTTAAAAGCCTCTGGATTTTCTTTACAAGCCATCCTCTCATCAACAAAGATGGTCCAAGTACAAAAAACTAAGCTTTACCTTTAAGCCTGATAAGGCTAATAGATGGGAAACACACATTTCATTACGAAACTAACACTAAACTGATGATGTTATGATTTAAAAAAAACATCTTAAGAAGAAAGTTCTTCTTGTTTATTTTTCTAAAAATGATCAGTGAGTAATTCTAGTATAAGTCCAGGGTCAAGAATGGACCAACACAGCAAGAGAAGCGTCAGTCCTTTCACAGCTGCTCAAAGTGATCATTTGGGGCAAACATCACCACATTACTTCTTAGACCTTTACTTGAGGCTGATTAGGGAAGAAAGACACTTTCTTAAAAATAGAATCTGACATCAGGTAATCTTGAGGTAAGAAAAATTGGCTACACTGTAGATTCACACCTTAAAAATGAAGTAGAGGCATTGACAGTGACCAGACCCTTCCAAACTATTTATGCACTCTTTATGCTGTTCCACTTGCAAATGATTTGGAGTCTGACGCTTGAAATGGGCTGACAGAGTTTGTCTCCATGGCCAGGTAAACAAAAATCACGAATGTGGCCAAAATAGCGAACAGGGCCAGCTTTTTCCACAAAGTCATGCTGCACCGCACTGCTCTGGTTGGACCTGCAGATGGAGCTGTAACAGAAAGCTTGGAGGAGGAGGAGCTAGAAGATGTGAAGGAGGTGGAGGGATTCAAACTGGACATTCTGTTGACTGCATGGCTCCCTGTGTAGGAGTAGCTGCTGGTCTTTGTGGTTTTTGGAGACGGACAGGAATTCTCATCACTCCATAAGTCACTGGAGATTAGCGGGCGCCCAGCTGCTCCTCGGATGGGCTTTCGGCAGCTAGCGCTGTGAAAAAGAGTTCAGAATCAAGTTTCTCATAAACAACATGAATCAGGTCTAATAGAATTTTGCTTAGAGCTACACTACAACTCTCACCACTTACAGGTGCAACTTAAGATTACACCTTTATCAAGAAGAATTAGATCAGCTGACATCTGATAACAAAATAATCATACTAGTAAAATGAAAATCAATAAAATATTAACCTCTGACTGCTTTGCTGTTATTGGTTCAAAGTCCCAAAACTAAAATAAATGTGTAAAGGAAAGTGGGTCTATGTGCCTCACTTTAGCACATTTGTAGCAGAGCAGAGAAGCAAAGATGAAGACCTGAGCGAACAGCTTTTCTTTCACTAAACTGTTGTGCTGATGTTTCTTAGCTCAGAGGGGCCATGACAGGATGCTTAGACAGAAATGGCTCCAAACCTCAGACATGCAGCTTTCAGTTCATAACCAAGTCAAGTCGCTTATTTGTACATTTCAGCAACAGGCCAATTCAAAGTGCTCAACACAGTCAGTGTATCCAGGTAAACTAATATCCCATTGAAAACTGAATATATTTCATCGACAATAATGAAATCATAAACCTCATACAGATATTCAATCATCAATCAAACCACACAGACACACATAAGGTCCATCATAAACAAAAAGACAGAATAATAACAAAAAGACAAATACAATTTTCATCCACTGCCATATAAACTAAAGCGCCAGCGATTCCACAAACTAGAGAAGAACCTCACTGAGCTTTGAACAGGATTGGTCAAAGTCTGAATGATGCCGTTTACAGATCAGGTTAACCTATACTGTACATAAGATTTCCAAACGTAGCAGAACAGGTTGGTACACTATCATTTACAATCATCTGACTGGCACTACTCCATCGCTGCACCTTCAGCAGCATCCTCATGCCATCATTGTAAGAGACCTGAAGATTATGCGTGCTGCTTTTTCTGTATTGCCGCCACAGCTGGCCAGTAAACATCGGAATAAAATATGCTTTAAAGAGTGAAGTTTTGTCATGGAGGGAGCATATAGAGAACTTTCAAAGAAGCATATTAGCTTGTGCATATTGCATACAACTCTGCCTGTAAATGTATCCATCAGCAGACAGGTCATCGGTGATACAATGTCACAAATATTTCTCCTCATCACTGACTTGCAGGATGCTGCCAGAGTGAAGTCAAGGAAAGATAATCTAGCTTCTACCCATGCATAATGCTGCATTATGGATACACTGTGGTGGAAGATATTGGAAATGGGAGAATCAAAAGGGAAGGTCTTCTGCCCTATCATGATGATTGACTTATTGGTCAACTTAGTTAGTTATTTGGGTGTTGGCCATTTTCAGTTTTTGAAAGTATAGACACAAAGCATAGATAATATGAAATGTTTTAGAAAAGGAGACCTCTGGTTACCTGATTCCTGTTGGACTGTTTATATCAGGAAAAAGCTCCTTCAGAACATCTTTCTCCACTTTTAGCATCTGATCACTGGCAGTGATTTTCTCAACCTGCACAGAGAGAGCAAAATTAATTTGAACAGTGAATGTCAGCAGGTTTTATGACTGTCACATCTGGCCCTACAGTCACATTGGCACACAGCAGAGTTCCAACAATACACAAATATCATGGTTTGGTACATGTCCCTGCTTTAAAGTCATGGCTTGATAAACTTTATATATCCTGTAATCAAGAAAAAAAAATAAAAAAAGTATTAATTTAGTTTTACTTTGACATGAATAAAATAATGTTTTTTTTAATTTATGAAATCCATTTCCTTTTGCATCTCAAACTCCCAGTTGGTTGTAGCAGATGGCTGTTTGTACTGTGCCAGATTCTGGTTCTGCCGGAGGTTTCTTCATTTTAAAGAGCCGCTTGTCCTCTCCACTGTCGCTACATGCATTTTTGGTTTGAGGGATTGTTGTAAAGTCAACAACACAATGCAAGTGATTGTCACTACAATTCATGGTTCCATTTTCCACATAATGTAACCGGTAGTGCTTATGATTAAAAAAATAATAATTATGTGATTGGTATCAATGATCAGCCCTCATTGGTGATCGGAATCGGAAGGAAAAAACCTGATCGACACATCTCTAATCATTACTATAAGGGAATAAATCAGAGAAAACTCCTGCTGACTGGAGGCAGACCCGTTGCTTGCCTGCTGTCAGGAGTTTCTGTGTTTGATGGCTTATTGAAGGTTTTAGTGACATAAATCTAAAACTAGACAGAGGATCTCAAAGGTCTCCACACCCTGTGGAAAGCATGCTATGGAAACCATCCTTGATTATGTCAAAGCATTTTTCCACAACTGTGACATGCATTACATGTCAGTTGTAATGCATGTCACAGTTGACATGACTGACTGCTCTTGTAAAAAATATACTAAATATATACAATTGTAGAATACTTGCGCATATTTGAAGCCAGACTAATCATCAACATGCTTCAAGTTAGCTAAAGATTATTTGACTGGAAGAATGTTATTTTGGAACCACTAATTTTGTATGTAATGTATTTTAATTGTAATTAAATTGTAGAAAATCACAATTCGAAGTGTACCAAGTGTACTATCAGCTGCTTTTTTGGAACAACTAGAGGTATACTTTGTGCACTTTAAGTATGCAGCTTTTTATGCAATATAAACACGTTTAATGGTTGTTCAAATTTCATAATATCTACGACTTACATGCGAGCCTCTGTGTGAACTGCAAACAAGGTAAAAGTGTATGGGGAAATTTTTCTGCCAAAAGTCGAGAGCACACATCTTCAGTCTGAAAACAGGACTTCACGTCTTTGTTCTCTAAACTTGTAATGCTTGTACTCAAAACTTTTGCTCTCTTTCAAATATTCATTGCTGGTGTGCTGTGGTGGTGCAGGGGTTAAGCACAACCCACATATGGAGGCCGTAGTCCTCGACGCAGCTGTCGCAGGTTCAATTCCTGGCCTTGGCGACCTTTGCTGCATGTCTTCCCCCTTCTCTCATTACCCACTTTCCTGTCAATTAACTCTCAAATAAAGGCCCCTAGAGCCAAAAAAAAATAATCTTTAAAACAAATATATATATTCATTGCTTTTTCAAACCTTTTCCTTGCGCTCAAAACTTGTCTCTGTTCAGTCAAATTTCCGCTTGCAAACGTCTCTGCTCGCTTGCAAATCATTTTCTGCTCACAACGAAAGCAAAAAAGTACCACCACCTGGCAATTCTTAGAAGAGGCTACAATAACATCACATGTAGCGAGTGTGCCAAGTACACATGGATGGTAATGATGGAGAATATTTGGCAATTTTATAGCTGTTAATTTCCTACTCATTATGGTCCACCATGGTTATTGTTTTCCTTCCCACTTGCGTGCATCAGGACTAAGAATCGTGACGTTTGTCGAGTACGAATGACGTTCAGGTCGGAATGAAACCTGGCCGTAGAGACACAGGTCACATTTGAAAAGATCAGAAATGTATCAGATTTAGGAACACATTTTCAAGTGGCCATTTGTCAAAGTTGTGTCTGTATTTTCATGCAAGACCGTCATAAAAAGATCAGATACAGGTTGAATAAAAGCAAACAAACAAATTGTTTCATTCTGATTTGGGTCACTTCAGGCTGCAGTGTGAATGTAGCCCAAGACACCACTCAACAGCACTGCAGAAAGTAGGACTATTGAGTAATCACAGGTCTTCCCTGGTACAGCAGCTGTTCGGTTTAGTAGAGTCAGATTTCTTAACTATTTTCTTACCGCCTGGTTCTGGCTGCTGCTGCTGCTGTTGTTATGACTGCTAGCTGGGGACTTCCCTCTGTTCCTCACTTGAGTCTCCACCACTGGAACTAGTTCAGGTTCAATCACAGGTTCTGGTACTGCCACCGCTACTGCAATACACAATAAAGTCCATTACAACTGTCCCACAACAGCCAGCACATGCATGTCTCTCCATTAAGACAGACAAAAGATTTAGGTCTGTGTCAGTCTTCCACAGGCCCAATTTGATTTGATTTATATTATTTGACTTCTAAAGGCAGACTCAGTCTGACAGTACAGAAACACTAGACATGACTCGGGGTATAACAACAAACCCAATTGTCACTGTTACTGTGATTGTTTTGTTCTTTTGATTCTGAAGTGTGGCTCCAACTAGGAACATCCCAATTGGGTTTTTTGTCTCTTCAGTCTGAATCCTTTGATTCTGAGTATCGGGCGGTACAGAGTCCTGAGCCGATAATTCAAAATTACCTTTAGAAAATTAGGAAGCATGAAGAAAGAGATGCAGTAGGTCCTTTATTTTTTGTTTTATTCTTTGCATGCTCTTGAAATACGAACGCATGTGTCCCTACCTCCCACTTCCAACAGTACTATTGATGGATACCGTTACGTTCCCATTTGTATTGAGAATAAATATTCATATACATCCGATCCCTGATCGGGATATAATGCCCGATTCCAATCAAGTCTGAAACTACTTGATCAGGCCAGATTTCCGGTCACATAGTCGGATCGAGACATCCTTAGATTCAACAAATAAATACGATTTTGTACCTGCATAGAGATCTTCATTCTGAAAAGGGAAACCACTAGAAGAATGGAGGACCAAACCGACATAATAATAGAATAAATAAAATAAATATATAGATAAAAGAATAAATGTATAAATAAAAGAATAAATATATATTTTGAAAAGAAATAAAAACAAATATATTTTTTGGAGGACCAAAACTGACATAAGAAATAAAATAATAAATATAAAAGGAATAAATAAAAGCATAGACATATATTTAGTTTTTCCTTTTCCTTACACATGAGTTTCCATCAAGTAATATATATATTTTCCTTTTCATTTCCCCCAAACATGCGTTTTTGTCAAGAAAAATAGATATTTTGTCTAGTCTTGTTTTTGCTTCTCCCTTTTCTGCTTGCTGCATTTCTGCTTGGTCTTTTTCCGTTGACACTCCTGTCAAGTCATAATCAATATTTTAAATAATTTTAATGTTAAATAATCTAATGTTTTCTTCAATAGCTTCCATATTGTGTGCCACATTGACTAGAAATCAGTGTGTAACCAATCGCAATCGACCGGTGGATTGTGGAAGGTTTTGAGTCGATCTCTGCAGTAAGTGGCAAACTGAACGCCGCCCAGAGGCTAAAACCAGCGCGTCCTCTTCTGACCCGCTTATCAAAATATTCATACACATATATACACACACACATATACATATATAAAACACACACATACAGGGTTTCCCCCAGAAAACTTGCTAAGCCCAGTGGTCGGGGCGTCAAGGCGGTCCACCGTGTTTTTATATTAAAAGATGTGAAGTTGACAGAAAATATTAAAATATTACTGTGTAATTATATGTTACAGGAAAAGATCTCCAGTGAAATGCTATTTAAACCCACAACTAGTCTAAAAACAACAAATTTGCACTTCTGTTTAATCCAAATTAAGTCAGCGGCTCCATCAGGCCCCCAAGGGCTTCAGGGGCCCCATAAATGCTAATACATTAAAACAGACCACAGATACAAATGTAATACTTGTTTATCCCTTCTAGAACCGAACCTGTC
>NW_006800368.1:348729-351450 GCF_000485575.1 Poecilia formosa
GCAAGGCATTTATTAACATTTGTTTGACAGGAGTGTTCAGTACGGAAAAATTTGTTGACAGTCCCTAAGTGAATCTCCGATCGCTCAGGAGGGAGCTGGAGAACGGCTGGCCGAAATTAGCATTCATAAATCGGATCAATCTTGAGCTAAACGCCGCTTGCTCGGCAGACATTGGAATATCCAACTCACAACTAACGTCACTGCAGTTGGTAACACATTAAAACCACCGGGATAAAGTTTGTTTTAGTCTGTGGCCTGTAAAAAATGCACCGACCGAGCTGAACGCCCAATAACGTCTGACGCAGTGACGTTGGTTCCAAAGCTCTATTGGCCAATAGTAGAGGAGCTGGACATAGAAGGCAGCTCTCCTCATTAACATATCGATGCAGCAGAAATGCAGCAAACGGAAAAAGACCAAGCAGAAATACAGCAAGCAGAAAAGGGAGAAGCTAAAAAAAGACTAAGCAAAATATCTATTTTTCTTGACAAAAACGCATGTTTAGGGGAAATGAAAAAGAAAATACACTCCTGATCAAAATCTTAAGACCAGTCAAAAAATTGTAAGAATTTGCATTTTGCACTATTGGATCTTAAGAAGGTTCTAAGTAGAGCTTCACAATGTTAAAAGAAGAAATCAGTGGAAGAGACAAGAGCTTTTGAGCAGGGAATTTTCTGAAAACTGCATTTACACTCAAACATGATTTTTTCAGCTGATCAAAAGTTTAAGACCAAAGTCTTTAAAAGCCAAAAGCTGTGCAAAAATCTGGATTCCATGTCATTTTCTGTAGAGTCTTTACACTGTCAAGACCTCCTGATGGCAAAAGCAAAAAACCTCACTGACTTTGAACGTGGTAGGATTGTTGAGCTGCATAAGCAAGGCCTCTCACAACGTGCCATCGCTGCTGAGGTTGGACGCAGTAAGACAGTCAATTTGAATTTTTTTGAATGATCCTGAGGGTTATGGAACAAAAAAGTCAAGTGGTAGACCCAAAGATATTTCACCAGCTCTGAGCCGCAGGATCCGATTGGCTGTCCGTCAAGACACGGGACGATCCTCTACCCAAATTAATTCCATTACTGGTGCTGACTGCAGCTCAATAACCTTCAGACGGCATCTGCGAGAGAAGGGCTTCAGAAACAAAAAAATGTCTTCAAAGGCCACGTCTTCTTCAACGCCACAAAATTGCCCGTTTGGACTTTGCAACGGTGCACCAAACATGGGACATTGAAAGGTGGAAGAAAGTTGTCTTCTCTGATTAAAAAAATGTAACCTTGATGGTCCTGATGACTTCCAACGTTGCTGGCATGACAAAGAGATCCCACCTGAGATGTTTTCTACACGGCACAGTGGTGGGGGTGCACCCCAAATCATGATTTGCGTTTTCCTTCAATGGAACAATGGAGCTTCAGGTTGTGCAGGGGCGTCAAACAGCAGCTGGCTATGTGGAGATGTTGCAGCGGGCATCCCTCATGACTGAGGGCCCTCGTCTCTGTGGTAATAATTGGGTTTTTCAACAGGACAATGCTGCAGTTCACAATGCCTGCCTGACAAAGGAGTTCTTCCAAGAGAATAACATCACTCTTTTGGACCATCCTGCATGTTCCCCTGATCTAAACCCAATTGAGAACATTTGGGGATGGATGGCAAGGGAAGTTTACAAAAATGGACATCAGTTCCAGACAGTGGATGCCCTTCGTGAAGCCATCTTCAACACTTGCAGCAACATTCCCACTAGCCTCCTGGAAACACTGGCATCAATCATGCCTAAACGATTGCTCATTACCGAGTCCTTTTTTTGACACTTTGATTTCTGTTTTGGGGGGTTTTCGGGTTTTTTTGAGCTATGGTCTTACACTTTTGATCAAATGAAAAAATCATGTTTGAGTGTAAATGCAGTTTTCAGAAAATTCCCTGCTCAAAAGCTCTTGTCTCTTGCACTGATTTCTTCTTTTAACATTGTGAAGCTCTACTTAGAACCTTCTTAAGATCCAATAGTGCAAAATGCAAATTCTTGCAATTTTTTGACTGGTCTTAAGATTTTGATCAGGAGTGTATATACATTACTTGACAGAAACTCGTGTAAGAAAAAGGAAAAACTAAATATATATTTATACTTTTATTTCTTTTTAAAATATTATGCTTTTATTTATTCCTTTATTTATATATTTCTTATTTTATTTCTTATGTCAGTTTTGGTCCTCCAAAAATATATTTATGCTTTTATTTCTTATCAAAATATATATTATTTAGACATTTATTCTTTTATTTATAGATTTATTATTTTATTTATAGATTTATTCTTTATATATTTATTATTTTATTTCTTCTTATGTCGGTTTTGGTCCTCCATATAAAAGGCCCTCAGAAGTGAGAACATGCAAATTTACAAAAATGTTGTGATCCCCGATTCAGGTACAATGAGTTGATATGTTTATACCGTCCTCTGTGTCGCTGTAGACTTCAGGCTCAGAGTTGCTATTGTGGTTGACTTGTATTTCTGTGGGAAACAGCTGTGCAGGACTATCATCCAAGAACTTCTGCAGCTTCTTCTGATACAGTTCACGGGTTGAGTCTGGATAGAACAACATGGAAAGAAATGGATGGTAAAACGAAAGATATGCATGTAACTACGGTTGTATGAATCCCGGATGACCGCCAGAGGAAAAGCACTGAACATTCCCTTCGCATATGCGCTGAATGTTCAGTGCTTTTCCTCTGGC
>NW_006800368.1:351460-352949 GCF_000485575.1 Poecilia formosa
CTGGCAAGTTTACTTTGTAAAACCTCAAAGAACAATATTCATAGTTAGATTGTTTTGTTACCATAGCAACAATCTGATGCTGTGAGTTTAATCTTTGAATTTACAAATACAATTTAGTAAACTGTGATTGTAACTTATTGCTTTTTAGGCTGGTCAATTAAACTACTCCCTTCTCCCATATTTCACTAAATCTAACACAGAAACTGTTAGAGGTGCTGATATTTTTAGCAACAAAAGGGGCCCCTAAATCAAATTCTGCTCAAGGCCTCACGCAGCCTTGGACCGGCCCTGCATGATGAGGTAATCTGCTGCACTGCGCAGAAATGCGCAACAAACGGGAGATTTAATTCAATGCTGCTAATGTGGCTTTAGTAGCTCTTCCATTTCGTGTCTGTTGAGTTTTTAAGCATCACAGAAACTATTCTGGTTGGTCGAGTTTATGGGACTCGACCATGTCTGGAGTTTCTCAGATCTCCGCGCGCATTAACTCTAAGTAGACAACGCATTTGATATGGTTTGATGCATCATGTAACCGGAAAAATAATACTAAAAATAATAATAAAGTAATATAAAATGTGATGCGTGACTCCAAGGAGAGCGTTAAAGCTCCTCACCGGGCTGAACCTGCATGATGAGGTTAGCGCTGCTCGTTATCCACAAACGCTCCGGCCAACCGGGACCACAGACATAAACTCTACAGGGAAGACAGACACAGAGCCACACGCTGGGCAGCGTGTTGAGATGGAAACGCCGCATATAGTTGTTCGTTCACAAAGATTAATCATTCTCACCGCTCCACAACGCGCCTCTGAATTCGCTACAAGTTATTCCTGCGGTTCACATTGAGCTGCGCAACCAGAGCTAAAGCGGCAAGTTTTAAACTCTTACCTAGAGTTCTCCAGAGGATCATAATTCCTCACAGTAAGTTGATGTAAATATCCATACAGGTCAGCCTGTGTCCAGTTTGAGTGAAAGGAGGCGCGCGCGATCCTGCTGAGGTAAAGCAGCGGCAGCGCGCGAGGCAAAGGGCAGAGGTGTGATTGGTCCGTGCTGTCGGCTTTAAATGCATAAACTATAAACCTATCTATTATAAACCTATCCTTTAGGAATAAATCTGCTCTGCTAGTGAAATGCTAAGAGCAAAAGAGACGCTTGCAGCCCGGCTTTAAAAAAATAAAAAAAGATTATTTTTCTTTTTTTAATTTTCCTAGAAACAAACAAGCAACGCTTAGCCAGGCGGGAGGGCGAGTAAAGCATGGCGGGCTGCCAGGCTTACAATACACTGGGGAAAACCCTATATATACATATACTTTTGTCGTAGTACACTTTAAAATAGGGTAGTCTGCTTCATGTAAAAGCATGAATTACCACTTTTTTGTATCAGTTGGCCACAAGGCAAGGCATTTATTAACATTTGTTTGACAGGAGTGTTCAGTACGGAAAAATTTGTTGACAGTCCCTAAGTGAATCTCCGATCGCTCAGGAGGGA
>NW_006800368.1:355726-370892 GCF_000485575.1 Poecilia formosa
GCCAGAGGAAAAGCACTGAACATTCCCTTCACATATGTGCCGTTCGAGCAATAATATCAACGGAGTCACACAAGAGCAAGCCGAACAAGAGCACATGGAAATGCCGGTGGCAACCCCGATAGGCAAACCTGAGAAAGCGACAATGATCTGCCGCAATAGGTACATGAAAGTACGCATCTGTAAGGTTGATTGATGTAAGCCTTTCTCCCTTTGTCACAGCTCGCAGAACCTCTGCCGTCGTGAGCATGTGAAAAGGCGGGACCTTTAAATACTGATTTAGTCCCCTGAGATCCAAAATGGGACGAAATCTGCCTGTCTTTTTTGGCATGAGGAAATTCGTTGAATAGTAGCCTCTGGGTTGCTGTAGAGGATCCACTGCCTCGATTGCACCCTTGGCCAGGAGGATGGAAAGCTCCTGGTCCAGCGCTTGCACCGGGTCAGTGATGCCGGTCACCCTAACCCGGTGTGAGATGCGAGGCCGCTGTCGGAACTGCAGACGGTAACCATGGGTCAAAGTGGCAACCACCTATGGATCCACAGCGAGAGCAGCCCAGTAACTGAGCTGCTGATGAGAAAAATATCCGACGGTTGGCCTGGTGGCCTCACTTCCTCTCCCCACGACCCCTAGGCCGAAGATCAGGAGGAACGCAGCAGAAGTCTGACAGTGGGAGGTGAGGTGTGTTAATTATTAATTAGTTAATTAATTATTATTAGTTAATTTAGTCTCCCTCCAACCAGTACAAGATCAATGTACCTAAAAAGGGACAGTATCCTGTAAAATCAACTTTTCTGAGCTTTACATCATGTTATTCCCTCATCAAAAACACATCTGGAATGTTGCCTTGATTCTTTCATGCATGTTTGAGAAATCCTTTAATCTCCAGCGGTATTTTGAATTCCTGAGTTCAAGGTTTATATTAGAGTACTCCTGCCCTGGAGCTTTGTTCTTGGATCTCTGTGCTGAACTGGGTCCAGTATTGGAAAGACCGGACCACCGGAACCACATCGATCCTGTTCAAATACAGCTGTCTACTGCTCTGGGGTTTCTGGCAACTGACTCCTAACAGCACGAATTAGCAGACTGCAGACTGCTATGTGTTTGAATTAATGATAATAAGCAGTTAACACTCTGATGGCACTTTAAGGAACAATGCTAGTCTACATGAGTTTATGGTGTCACAGCCAGTGCTGAGTGCAGTAGTGCCCATTGGGGCCTCATGTACTGATGCACTATTTTGCTATAACCTGCAGGGGGCAGTGGCTAATCCCGTTTCCAAATCTCCAGGTCTCAGAGGTGCACTTTAATATCAGGCGTCCCTCCCACTAAGGGTGTGTAAACTTGATTCATGTGACGGTGGCTACAAAAACAATGCTTTCAATTCCTCATTTTCCCAATTCCTCACATTGCTTTCTGCTTCAGTGAAATTGCCTTTTTTCCCCCCTCTAGTTGCCATTGGTAACATTTATCAGCCAGGTCGCTTAAATAAGCACCGACAGTCACAAGGAGCTTTGCATTGACCATTTATGGTTGAATATGTGTGTGCTGCAGAACCTGAGGAGGGACCTTGTGCAAAGCCTGTTAGGTTCAGCTGGGATTTATATAGAAAAATTGCATACTGATGTGCATAGACATGGTTTTATAAATCAGATTTTTTTTTTGGCGTATGCCATTTTTCTCTTTTGGATGCATGTATACTTTTAGGATGAATCCTATGCAAGCCTTTATAAATGAGACTCCTGTTTTTTTGTTTTTTTTTTATTCTTGGACATGACTTGAAAAATCATATTCACAGATTTTTCCCATCCAATCAGTTATTTTGCACATAATAATCTTCACACTTCATTGAGAATAGCAATTGACTGTGACCACAGAAGTAATTGAAGTAGTTGACTCAGATAATTTAGATCAGTGAGCAAATACTTTTGGCAATATAGTGTAGGTCAAGAATCAATTATGTTTTGGCTCGTCATCTGTGGGGACAGTGCATCACCCACAACAGACATTTTGTTCTGTGCCAAGTGCAGCTGGAAGAAGCACTCACCTACAATTGGCCCCACTTTCATTCCATGTTTTTGCAATTCGTCCCTCAGGCTCTCATCAGTAAGTGATGCGACGTCCAGATGATGTTTGTCTGATTTCCTGGCGGCTTTCTGTGGCACAAAAGCAGACACTTAAAACTCAAACTTAATGCAATCTCGCCACATGTTTATTTTCAATCACAAGTCATTTCATCAGCCTCTGTGAATGCACGATGAAACGGCATCATTGAAACAACGGCACACTATTGTTGCAACTCACCCAAAAATATTATATTTTAAAATAAATATTCCAATATGAAAACCTTGCTTTAGCTGAATCAAAATAGATTAAGTTTAGTGATTTTTGATCAAGAGTTGTCAGTTTAACAAATCCATATTTTTAACTTCTGTTAGGAAAAGTCCAGATGGTTTTTTTCCACAGACACATTCTTGATGGACAGCTGGATGTAGTCCAGTACAGTTCCTGTGAATGTCTCCAACTCCTGGTGTTCAAATAAGTCCCACTCTGACTGAAACTGTCCTGCAGTTTGTTGAGTTCATCCTCAGGCCTGGTTGTAACCGTCCTTTTGGTGGCCCTGGCTCTGCGTAGGTTGAGGACAGTAGGAGAGACAGATGGTCTGACTGGCTGAGGTGTGTGAGGGGTGTGGCTCTGTACGTGTGCATGATGTAAACATGATCTAAAATCTTCTCTCCCCTTGTAGAACATTTCACAGTACAGTCTTCAAGCTGGTCTTATTAAAGTTCCCTGCAATTATGTGAACACCTTTGGATGTTCTAAACCACAACCCTCGTTTCTTGCGTGACTCTTTAGCCGGATGCACTAAAAAAGTGATGATATTTATCATACTTAGCCGATACATGTTTTCATTCAGATTTGATTAACTTTGGCGGGATTGAAAGTTCACAATGATCTCGTGCAAGATGAGCCAGTGGTGTGGCTTGATGGTGGTGAACTCACAGCCTCTCCTTTCTCTGCTAGACTATAGTTAGTTCTCTATATCAAAGCCTGTCATGAATGCTCAGGCTAGTTAGCATGGCTATCAATAACGGCAGGCAAATGGTTTTCATACTAAGGTCCTAAACCTAACATTTGGTCCAAATTTACAGTTAATTCACAGATTTGCCAGCTCTGAACCACCCTAGAGAAACCCAACGCAGTAAGAACCTGGTTGAATGTCTCCTCTCACAAGCAGACAGACAGAACAACTCACTGATGAAGTTCTTTTCCCTTTTGAATATCTCTATGTTCACAAAGGTGTGACTGCTTTTGATAGGTATTTTTCCAAACCTACATGAAAGAACCACAGACAACATATATGAATTTTATGGCCAAACTTTTGCAAAAGGAGAAGACTCAGCAAACCGCTCCTCTGAGCCGTTCACAGAGCGTTCTGCCCCCTATCAGCTAGAGCAGGCCTTTTATTTGGGAAAAGGAAGAATGTAAGAAGATAAACAGCGAGACAGATGGCAAGCTCCATCTACACACACAGGTCATCTAGCTCTTTCCCTCAGGAGCGATTTCTCCCAAGGGTGGAGGGAACAATCAGTTCTTGGTGCAAAAAGTTTTAACACAGACAAGACTAAATGAAAATCATGTCAATACTGATTAATATAAGACTGATTAATGATCCAAAGTAATAATAAATGTATGATGTATAAATGTAAAAATGATAACACAAAAATCCCTAACAGCTTTGTTGAGGTCCAGCAGAATTTTAACATTCTGAACCTGTTGTAGAGTGTAAATTTGTCCATGTTAGTCATTAATTTAAATATACCCACTTCAGAACATACTCATCTAACCTTTACTGAAAAAATGTTGCTACAGTTGAATCATTTAGCAGCAATCCCTCCACTGTTTGATGAGATATGCAAAAATAGAGCAACAAACCCTGCTGAAGCACCAAAACACTGACTGTAATTCAGAGAAAGTGTGGATAACCACCAGAAATGTGAGGAAAGCCAAAGGGGAAATGCTCTGCGTCAATGAGGAGTGAAGCTGTGGTTCTCTGTGTGTGAAATGGGCGGAGAGTGCAAAGCCAGATGTTCTTCCTAAGGGCAATCTAACCTGGATGTTTCATCATCACAAGTCTTTTCTAGAGTGAAACTGTCTGCTCCCTCCTCTGCAGCCACACCCAGCTCCAATGAAGTCATATTTCTCTTTATCATCACCTTATAGAGAGTAGTCAAATGTGCAGCATGCCAGGACTTGTGGTTTCACGCTGAACTGCTTGGCAGAGTAACAATGGACTGTGTAGTTCGCCGTCACCAAGATGGAAAATATTTTCATTAAATGTAAAAATGATACATATTCTTCATATTTTACAGTAGGCTTCTTTCACAACAGTGGGACATAAAACAGGACGTATGACAGAAGAATCCAAGACTACAGCTAGACATCTGAAAAATGTCGGGAATGACTTTGTGGGATTCTTACTCACCGATTCATTCCCACTGTAATCACACTGGCATGTAGATGGTAGGTTTCAAAACATATTACAAAAAATAAAATAAAATCCAACACAAGGCTGGTCTTTAACCTTTAACCATATGTACAAAGAATTTCCTCAGTAAAGAGGCTTGCCTTAGCAGTTGTCATAGGATGTGTGATTGCTCTGCGTTTGAAACCAAATGTTCCCTTTGCCTTCCCATATGAATGTCATGTCATAAAGTCAATTTAAGATCTCCTTTTTTGTTCCAACTAGTCGTAATTCTAATTAAATATTGAATGACACCATAATGCAAGATACCTTCAATGTATTTTAGATAGGAGCCTAAAGGTTCAATTAATGCAGATTAAATTGCAGATACATTGAAAGAAAAATAATGACTAGGCAAAACCAACTTAGATATTTACAACTGTAATGTAAATATCTAGTCAAAATTCCTTGTAAAATGTCTCCAAATGAATTAGAAATATCTTGAACATTTTTTAATCTAAACATTTCCTGCATTTTAAATCTCTTTAACGTGATGCCGAGTCAGAATGACATTACTGATATCTTGAATAATTATTTTGTCTAATCAAAACATCTCAGTGTGTATGAATTTAGAAAGTTCAATGAAAAAGTGAAAATTGTAAAAAAAAAAAAAAAAATGTAATGCACTTTGCTGGGTTTCCTTAAATAGAAACTTTTTAAACTACTTTGACTAATTAGTTGAGCTTACTGTACTGTTTGATAACTAGGATTGTCTGATTGAATTGAACTGATTTTTGTTAAGTGCCTTGAGACAACATTTGCTGTGAACTGGTCCCATAGAATCAGAGTTTTATGGGCAGATGGATGGAGCCAAGTACAGGACAATGAAGAAAGCTTGGAGTCTGAAAAAAACTTGAGACTGAGGAAGAGGTTCAGCTTCCAGCAGGAAAACTACCCTAAACACAAAGGAATGATTTAAAACAAAACATATTCATGTGTCGAATGGCCCAGCCAAAGTCCAGACTTAAACCCAATCAAGAATCTGTGGCAAGATGTGAAAACTGCTGTTTACAAACGCTCTGCATCTAATATGAGCTTGAGCTGTTTTGCAAAGAAGAACAGAGAAACTTTGAGCAACTAGAAGTCCAAAGCTGGTAGAGACAAACCCTAAAGACACCGTTTGCTGCTGGAATTGCAGCAAATGGTGGTTCCACAAAGTTCTGACTCAGAGAGCCTGAATATTTTTGCACATCATACTTTTCAGTTTATTTGTAGAAACTGTTTTGAATCATGTGTAATTTTTTTTTCTACCTCACAATTGTATTCCACTTTGTCTTCTTTCACATTAAACTCCAATAAAATATATTTGTTTGCAGTTGTAATGTGACCAAATGTGGAACATCTCAAGGGACATGCAAGCCACTTCATCAAAGCTTCATTTCACATTGCACACTGTACACTATTTATAATGATTATTTTACAATCATTTTTACAAGATAAAAAAAATATTGCATCTTGTAAACTTGAATTGCGTTATTCATGCCTGAGCAGAAACATGTCTACTCTCTTACTTCAAATGGCTTCATTTTATAAAAGTATTACCAGTAAATAATGTGTATTTTTCTGTTTACTTGTAATTTATAAATCATTATTCACATTGAAGCATGAAGGAAAAGAACTGGATCAGTGTCCCACCCTCTAGCATTCCTCTGTAAGTACACCTTTACTTCACATACTGAACAACTGACAGAGGCAATAAATCCTTTAAGAGCGCTCTGCTGTTTCCACACTGCTGTGTTGTCAGCTGGTGAAACCCGTCTGGTCTGTAATGTTCAGCACATCTTTAGCCAACCTTTTGGTTGGCTGGTAAAAGAAAATCTGCAACATGATTCATCAGGAGCAACATGTAAGCAGATGTCATGTTAATTTTTCCTAATCCTGCAGGACACTAGTAAGATTTCAAGCTAGGAGTGTGTATTGTTTTCAAACTTTTAGCCATTTTATTTATAAAGCACATTTTAAAAATGTGATAAAGTGGCATCACATGCAAAAAAAAATAAAAAACTCCTGTTGAGAACACTGCAGCTTAACAGTTTGCTAGAGAGGTGCACTTGTAGTTCCCACCAGCGCAGAGCTTGACCAACAATGGCAACAGGTGGCTCCAAGCACACCTGGACAGACAGTCAGGTAAAGATTTGCAGACAATAGCAAGTAGAGCATTTCCAGGAAAAAGAAAATAAAGAATATCCCAAAATTCTACATGAAGTGCAAATATAAACATCGAAACATTGGTGAACATTTTTTTCTCCTCCTTTAGGGATTTAAAAATCCTTTATCCTAAAAAGAAAATGTGAATTCTTTCATTTGCCTAGTTAATTTCCCATTCCTCTCTGCCAAATGTAAACCCTAGGAAGGGTCATTTCATAAACATACAGTAGCAACTTTGGACTTAGAAATAACATTTACTGAGAAGCTCATTTGAAATGATATTTGTGGAATTCAACCAGTCTGTGCCTGCAGGGTTCAGTGCAAGTTCCAAAATCAACTCAAACAACTCTGAGAAACAGCATCAACGTTACACAGGTGCAGGAAAATGTTACAGATGTCTAGAGTGAAAGCACTATTATAATATTCAGTCTTTAAATGTGACTGGTATAAAAAAAACATTAAAACGAGCAATATTACTTCAAAGTCAGACATTGGCATTGTCTTGTGAAAAGCATTTATCAAATGCAGAACATGAGAAGCTACCAGACTTCTTACCTGGTCTGGTAAGAAGAGAAGTAGAAATTCTTACATCCAACGCAATCAGTTTTTACCTTACTGCAGAATGAATGAATGAATGAATGAATGAATAAATAAATAAACAAATGGAGTTAAATAAAGAGAGTAGATTTGTGTTAAAGGGGAACTGGAGCAGGAAGAAGTCCTTTTATGAAGCATCTTTCACCCCCTGTTAGAGGGACAGCATCTGCAAGTGCATTCTTCTAACAGAGCAATGAACCTAACAATGGACCTAAAAGCTTTCAGAAATAAAAGTCAGATTCAAGTCCAGATTAATTAAATCTGATCTCCCCTCTCATCGAGTCCAGGCAGAACTCTAACAAATCCAACTGTGTAATTAGTTGCATTACTTTGTTAAAGTAACTGAAACAGTTTAACTGCTATCACATTTTAAATAGAGTAAATTATAACAGTAACCAGTTAATTTTTTTAGAGTAACCTACCCAATTCTTCTGATTCCTTGGTTCATGAGGGTCCTAATGACATCAGCACAAAATCAGCAATTTTTTTCTCTAAAAAAATTGTACATTTAGTGAAATCCAGCCTTTAAAACTAAACGTCATTTCCTACTCCTGATTTTATTGTCTGTAAAAATAAAGTGTTTCTGCAACTGGATGGGATGTGTTGAACTGGCAGCTGCGGCTGTGTTATGACAACCAGCTTCACTGAAACAGACTAAAGTGGAAACGTTCTGGGGGAAGTGAAAGCTGAACAGTGACAGTTTGATCAGATCTGTGGCCACGAAGTGATTTAGTTAGACCAGTGTTTCCCAAACCTGGTCCTCAAGGCACACTACCCTGCATGTTTTAGGTGCTTCCTTGCTTCAGCACAGGTGATTTCAATTAGGAGGTATTTGCTGAACTGCAATCAGCTGAATGAGGTGTGTTGAAGCAGGGGAACATCTAAAACATGCAGGTCAGTGTGCCTTGAGGACCAGGGTTGGGAAACACTGGTCTAACCAACCATCTGACATCAGGAGGCGGGGCGCAGTTGGTGGCTGGATGGGAAGAAATGGAAAAAACTTTTTGTCCCACAAAGGCAAAACTAGTTTAGGAATACCGTTAAGCTGATCTATGATGTATAAAACAATTATACAAACTGCACTCGGAGTTCTTTTCTGAGGTAAACATTTTCTCTTGGCAGCTCCACCATAAGCGATGTGAGCTCTTCTGAATATCAGTACCGTAAAAACCGTAATAAAAAAAAAGTACAAGAGGCAGCTGGTTGACTCCAACACAGAGAACAAGGCTTACCCTTCCGGAGGAGCGCCTTCTGTTGGGGGCCACGACAGGCGGAAGCTCCTCGTCGCTGGAGAACGCATCCAGAACTACGGCCACGGCGTTCTTCTGGTTCTGGACCGTCAGGTTCTTTAGATAAAGCTGCACATACACGTCTTTGGTCGGGTTGCCACTCGGCAGTTCCACATTGTGAGCAACAAGCTCGCTCTTTAGCTTGTCTTTGGTGAGCACAGACGGGTCGTCCAGGTACTCCGGCATGTCGAGTTTAAGATGAAGGCAGAGGGGCCACACAGCTTGACGACCAAGACGGGTATGTCTGCAACCTGGAGGCTCTGGGCTGCTGAACTTAAACCACGCCCCCTTGTGATCTTGCTTTTCAAAGTAAAACTCACATCACATGTCATCATAACATAAACTCCTATTCTTTTTCTCTGGTGACCAAATGGCTGGTTTTAATTGTTTCTGAAATCAGAATATGCTCTCTCTCTCTTTCTTTCTCTCTCTCTCTGTTTCTTCCTCTCTCTCTCTCTCTCTCTTTCTTTCTGTCTCTCTCTCTCTTTCTCTCTCTCTCTCTCTCTCTCTGTCTTTCTCTCTCTGGGAGTGGTGGTGGTGAGTCTGAGATGGGAGCAATTTGGATATAGAAACAGATCAGACGGCTGGTTGTGGTGCTGCCGAGGATGCAGCGTTACCTGAAGGTGGCGCTGCAGAGGATCAGTCTGCAGCCTCACCTGCACAGGTAGAAGACATGGAGTATGACATCAACTCAGACGGCGTTTTAATCGCAGATTCACAAACGTCTAGTGGTGATTTGTATACTCTGGAGGAAATTAATGATTTTCTGGATGAAACGTTTGGAAAACACGTTAAAATCCTTGACTATTTTCCTGATGTAGAAAAATTTATCAAGAGTGTATTAATGGTGCAGAAAATAGTTGGTTTTGAAATGCTGGATGAAAAGAAACGGATCCGGTTAAAAAACCACACGACAAGCGTCCGGAGACAGGTGTCAGCAAATAAAGCAAAAGGTTCAAAACGACTGAAAATTCAGAAATAAGATAATGATAAAAGTGCACTGGGTGACCTTCTCTCTACTGTCTCTGTCTGTCTTCCTTCTCTTTTTCACCTGTATGAGTAACATCAATGGTGGGAGGGATCCACATAAACAGATGGTTAGTTTAGAAACGATTAGGCAAAAGAAACTTGATGTTGTCTGCAACAGACTGGCGACCTGTCCAGGATGTACCCCGCCTCTCGCCCGGAACGTTAGCTGGAGATAGGCACCAGCACCCCTCCCGACCCCACTGAGGGACAAGGGTGTTCAGAAAATGGATGGATGGATGGAACTTGATGTTGTGCTTTTACCAGAGACACATACAGATCATGAAAATGAGGTGGAGTGGGGTTTGAGTTGGAAAGGGAAATATTTTTTGTCTCATGGGACCAGGTCATCTGCTGGTGTAGCCGTTTTATTCTCACCAGGTTTAGACATTAAAGTTATTTCTTATACTGAGCTAGTCCCAGGAAGGGTCCTGGTGATCAGAGCGGAAATAGAAAAAAACTTTTTCTGTTTTATGAATGTTTATGCACCTAATCAAGGGGATCAAATAATTAACATTTTTCAAGACGTATAATTTTTTCCAACAGTCCAGTCAAAATGAATGTGTTGTGTTGGGGGTGATTGGAACTGCACTGCTAGTTTTCTAACTGACAGAACTGGGGAAGAACCTCATCCTCCATCATCTTCTAACTGAGGTGACAGCGGAGCTGGGCTTGGTTGATGCTTGCCTTGGAGGATTAAACACCCCCAAGATAGACAGTATACCTGGGTAAAAATGAAGGATGGGGTAGTGAGTGGGGCTCGGTTGGACAGATTTTATATCTCAGATACTTACAGAAATAGATTGTCTGTTTAATTTCTCCAGTTGGGTTTTCTGATCATCACCTGGTTTACTTGGATTTTCTTTGTTCAAGTAATATTAGATACAGATCGTATTGGCATTTTAATACGAAACTACTTAAAGAGATTTTCTTTTGGCAACTATGGAAAACAAGAAAATCAGAGTTTTTTTCTTTAACTGAATGGTGGGAGGTTGGAAAGGCTCAGATAAGAGTTTTTTGCCAACAATGTACAAGTTTTTCTACAGCTAAAATTAAAAAAGTGATTCAGAATTTAGAAAATGAGATAAAAGAATTGGAAAATAACTTGTCAACTGATGCTAATAATCAGCTTAAACTTAAGAAAGATCAGTTAAGTTGTTTTTTACATGAAAGAGCCAAAGGGGCTTTAGTTCGGTCAAGGTTTACTACAGTGAAGGACATGGATGCCCCGACATCTTTTTTTTTTTAATTTGGAGAGGAGTGTCAGCCGGGCGAAGCAGCTGATTTGCCTCCAACTTTCTGATGGAGCGCTGACTGCTGATCCCAGCATCATGAAGGAACATGCCGTGGCCTTTTACAGTGACCTCTACAAGAAGCAGACCTGTAACAGAAGCTCTATGGAGACTTTGTTGGATGGTCTTCCTCAGCTTACCGCTGCAGATCAGGATATTTTGGATGCTGGAGTTTCAATGGAAGAACTGACTGCTGCAGTTGGACAGATGGTTTCTGGAAAGAGTCCAGGTCTAGATGGTCTACCTGCAGACTTCTACAAACATTTTTGGAGGCTGTTGGGGGAGGACTTGTGGGAGGTGCTTCAGGAGTGCCCATCAACAGGAATCTTACCATCATCCTGCCNCCCGGGTTCAGAAAAATGCTGTGCGCAAAGACTGAGATCACGCAGAGATAACAGCGTCACAATAATCAGCATTTATTCAAGACAGATGCGTACTATCACCAGACAAACACATCACAAAATATCAGAAACCTCAGAGCACAAACAACACATGAATTTACCTGAGAGAGAAAAAGACAAAAGATGGAAACGACAAACAAAAAGCAAAGACGTCTTTGGAGAAGTTGCAAGAGCAAAATCTGATTTGTTACTTCTGTGTAGAAAGTTTTATCTTCTTTTCTTTAATTTATTCAAATAAGGCGTATGATGCCGCTGATCCCAGCATCATGAAGGAACATGCCGTGGCCTTTTACAGTGACCTCTACAAGAAGCAGACCTGTAGCAGAAGCTCTATGGAGACTTTGTTGGATGGTCTTCCTCAGCTTACCGCTGCTGGATGCTGGAGTTTCAATGGAAGAACTGACTGCTGCAGTTGGACAGATGGTTTCTGGAAAGAGTCCAGGCTTAGATGGTTTACCTGGAGACTTCTACAAACATTTTTGGAGGCTGTTGGGGGAGGACTTGTGGGAGGTGCTTCAGGAGTGCCCATCAACAGGAATCTTACCATCATCCTGCCGACAAGCTGTCCTTTCCCTACTTCCAAAAAAACGAGATTTGACTTTGTTGAAGAACTGGAGGCCGGTTTCTCTCCTTTGTGTGGACTACAAGTTATTTTCTAAAGTGCTTTCTAACAGGCTGAAGAATATTCTCAAACTCATTATACATAAAGATCAATCATATTGTGTACCTGAAAGATTTATTAAGGACAATCTTTTTCTTTTAAGAGATTTGTTTGACATTTGTAAATTATATGAAACTGATGTTGGAATTATTTCATTAGATCAGGAAAAAGCCTTTGATAGAGTTGATCATTGTTTTCTCTTTTCTACATTAAGAGCGTTTGGATTTGGTGAAGGTTTTATTTCTTTATTGGGTTTATTATATAATGAAGTGCTTTGCGTTGTTAAAGTTGAGGGAGGATTAAGTCGTCCTGTTAAAGTTCAAAGAGGTGTTAGACAAGGCTGTCCCATATCTGGGCAGTTGGACTCTATTGTAGTTGAGCCTTTTTTACTTAAAGTTCGCTCCACCCTCACTGGCCTTGTTCTTCCAGGTTTGCCTCATAATTGTAAAGTCTCTGCTTATGCTGACGACATTAACATTTTTATTAAGAACCAGAATGACGCTATGGGTCTTCAGCATTGTTTAGAGCTTTATGAAAAAGCTTCTTCAGCTAAAGTAAACTGGGAGAAAAGTTCTGCTTTAAAAGTTGGCCCATGGACAAAATAATAATCTCCCCGTATTACCAGGTAATATTCACTGGGTTGATCAGGGCTTTACATTCTTGAGTGTTTTTTTGGAAACGGAGGCTGTTTTGAGAAAAAATTGGGAGGGTGTCATGGAGAGAGTGTGTGCCAGATTATCTAAGTGGAAATGGTTGCAGCCTCAGCTATCTTACAGGGGAAGAGTCTTGGTAGTTAATAACTTGGTTGCTTCGGCCCTCTGGCATAAACTGACTGTGTTGACGCCGCCATCCTCTCTTGTACAAAATCTCCAAAAGACTCTAGTGGACTTTTTCTGGTCTGGATGTCATTGGGTGAGAGCTGCTGCGTTGTATCTACCTGTGGAGGAGGGAGGACAAGGACTTATTGACATCATGTCGCGGATCGCGGCTTTCAGGCTTCAAACTCTGCAGAAGCTGTTATATGGGGTTGGACTGCCATGGTTGGATACGGCGCGTCTTCTGCTAAGGAAAGCAGGACGTATGGGATATGATAAACATCTCTTTCTGCTGAGACAAGGATCTTTGGATTTGACTGGTCTCACCCTGTTCTACCAATCTGTGCTAAACACTTGGAAGATTCTCACCTTTGAGAGAGAGACTGAGGCAACACCTGGAATGTGGGTTTTTGAAGAGCCTCTGTTTGAGAACAGTTTCCTCTCTCATCACAGCTCCTCTCATCTGGTACGCTAAGATCTAGGATGAGGGAAGCAGGCTGTGTGAAGCTGGGTCATCTGATGAAGCTGAACAGTCTAATGGAGAGTCTACAGATACGATCCAACAGAATTGCATTAAGGATTAAAGAAGAAACATGTGCATCTCTGTCAGTTTCCATCAGAGCGTTTGCTGTTAACAGTACTCTGTCTGACCAATGGGATGATGAATATGAGTACGTGTTTCCTTCCATGATCGTCTCTCCTGCAGTGGATCAGTGGCAGGATGAGCCAGAGAAGTTGTTGTCTCTCCAAGCTACACCTTTGGGTTATTTTGAAGGCCTGGGGAAGAAAGTTTTGTACCATGTCTGTGTGAAGGTGCTGAATCTACGCTCTCTGGCAGAAGTGAGGGTGTTGAAGTGGCTTGAGTTTTTTGACTCCAGCTCTACCCCAAGAGGCTGTTGGCGGTCCCTGTACAAACCCCCCGTTGCGAAACGGGTGGGTGACCTCCAGTAGAGGATTGTGCATGGGGCCATAGCTACAAACAGGTATCTGGCACACCTTCATCCTGGCGTTAGTGTTTCCTGTTGTTATTGTTCTCAAGATGAAACATTATCTCATTTATTTGTTGAATGTTCAAGATTGAAGTCTCTTTTTGTTCTTTTAGGTCGTTTGTTTGGTGGTTTTGGTGAACAGTTTTCTAACTGTATTTTTATTTATGGTCCACGGTATTGTGCAGGAAAGAAATCTATTCATATTCTTTTGAATTTTATTTCTGGAACTGCGAAACTGGCAATATGGTTATCGAGGAGAAACAAAAAAGAACGGTCATCAAACAGATGATGCTTATGTTTTATTTCAGAGACTGATAATCGCTCGAATTCGTGTGGAGTTTGAGTTTTTTTAAGTTGACAAAGAACATTGATGGTTTTGTATGCAAGTGAGGTATTAATGATGTTTTATGTACATTGGATGAGGCATCTTTAGTTATTCCTTTTTTTGAGTTAGCATTTATGATTGTTTTTTGTTGTTGTCAAAAAACAACAACAAAACAACAACAAGGAGTGTAAAATAAAGGCAATTTTAAACTCTCTCTCTCTCTTTGCTTCTCTCTCTTTGCCTCTCTCCCTTTGCCTCTCTCTCCCTCTATCTCTCAAGCAAGTTTGAGAAATCCTTCAATCTCTCTTCACAAAGAAAAGAGATATCTAAAAGAGATAAACTTAAACATTCCTCTGTGTATAAACACATTCACAACATAATATAATATAATTAATTTAATTTGAAAAATTTACAGTTGCAGTGAAATATTGAACAGATATTTTCCTGGCTCAAAGTTCCTCATAAAAGGAACTTTGGCGACATCTTGTGGCCAGATTACGACACGGAACATATGCAAATAGCCGTTTATTTCCTTCTGAAATCTTTGTTCTCCTCTAATCTTGAGGAGATGATGGCCTACATTCTTTGTATCACATCGCCTTTGCAGAAAAACTGTCCACCTTCCTCCAGCATGCCTTCTCAGTCCGAATGTATTGATAATCCAACTCCTCCCTCTGCCCTCTGTGAAGGTCTTCTTAATTTGAAACCCTAAAAAAGACCTCCTTTTTCCTAGACTAGCTATTGCCTCCCTGCGCTTTCTTACGTTTACTTGGATTACTGGAGAAGCCATGAACGATGATATTAATTTTCTGCTCTATTTTAGAATTGTAGTCTGTCTGTAGTTTTTGCAATGGTGGCGGTCGAAATGAATGAGGCCGTTCAATTCATGTTCAAAATAAAAAGTTTGTCATTCGCATACCACCAAAGGAATATGCTTTTATTTTTGATGCTATACAGTCTGGTGTATAATGCTTCTTAAGTCCTCTGTACCTCCACTAAGTCTGGACCCTCCAGTCAATAGCATTGGCCAAATGTGCCAATGCGTCACCAATATGGCTCCACGCTCAGTTCGCGATACAAGGGGGAGCAAACAACTCAAAAAC
>NW_006800368.1:370902-403500 GCF_000485575.1 Poecilia formosa
CCTCATTTTCCCAATTCCTCACATTGCTTTCTGCTTCAGTGAAATTCAGTTATTTTGCACATAATAATCTTCACACTTCATTGAGAATAGCAATTGACTGTGACCACAGAAGTAATTGAAGTAGTTGACTCAGATAATTTAGATCAGTGAGCAAATACTTTTGGCAATACAGTGTAAGTCAAGAATCAATTATGTTTTGGCTCGTCATCTGTGGGGACAGTGCATCACCCACAACAGACATTTTGTTCTGTGCCAAGTGCAGCTGGAAGAAGCACTCACCTACAATTGGCCCCACTTTCATTCCATGTTTTTGCAATTCGTCCCTCAGGCTCTCGTCAGTAAGTGATGCGACGTCGACTTGCTCCAGATGATGTTTGTCTGATTTCCTGGCGGCTTTCTGTGGCACAAAAGCAGACACTTAAAACTCAAACTTAATGCAATCTCGCCACATGTTTATTTTCAATCACAAGTCATTTCATCAGCCTCTGTGAATGCACGATGAAACGGCATCATTGAAACAACGGCACACTATTGTTGCAACTCACCCAAAAATATTATATTTTAAAATAAATATTCCAATATGAAAACCTTGCTTTAGCTGAATCAAAATAGATTAAGTTTAGTGATTTTTGATCAAGAGTTGTCAGTTTAACAAATCCATATTTTTACTTCTGTTAGGAAAAGTCCAGATGGTTTTTTTCCACAGACACATTCTTGATGGACAGCTGGATGTAGTCCAGTACAGTTCCTGTGAATGTCTCCAACTCCTGGTGTTCAAATAAGTCCCACTCTGACTGAAACTGTCCTGCAGTTTGTTGAGTTCATCCTCAGGCCTGGTTGTAACCGTCCTTTTGGTGGCCCTGGCTCTGCGTAGGTTGAGGACAGTAGGAGAGACAGATGGTCTGACTGGCTGAGGTGTGTGAGGGGTGTGGCTCTGTACGTGTGCATGATGTAAACATGATCTAAAATCTTCTCTCCCCTTGTAGAACATTTCACAGTACAGTCTTCAAGCTGGTCTTATTAAAGTTCCCTGCAATTATGTGAACACCTTTGGATGTTCTAAACCACAACCCTCGTTTCTTGCGTGACTCTTTAGCCGGATGCACTAAAAAAGTGATGATATTTATCATACTTAGCCGATACATGTTTTCATTCAGATTTGATTAACTTTGGCGGGATTGAAAGTTCACAATGATCTCGTGCAAGATGAGCCAGTGGTGTGGCTTGATGGTGGTGAACTCACAGCCTCTCCTTTCTCTGCTAGACTATAGTTAGTTCTCTATATCAAAGCCTGTCATGAATGCTCAGGCTAGTTAGCATGGCTATCAATAACGGCAGGCAAATGGTTTTCATACTAAGGTCCTAAACCTAACATTTGGTCCAAATTTACAGTTAATTCACAGATTTGCCAGCTCTGAACCACCCTAGAGAAACCCAACGCAGTAAGAACCTGGTTGAATGTCTCCTCTCACAAGCAGACAGACAGAACAACTCACTGATGAAGTTCTTTTCCCTTTTGAATATCTCTATGTTCACAAAGGTGTGACTGCTTTTGATAGGTATTTTTCCAAACCTACATGAAAGAACCACAGACAACATATATGAATTTTATGGCCAAACTTTTGCAAAAGGAGAAGACTCAGCAAACCGCTCCTCTGAGCCGTTCACAGAGCGTTCTGCCCCCTATCAGCTAGAGCAGGCCTTTTATTTGGGAAAAGGAAGAATGTAAGAAGATAAACAGCGAGACAGATGGCAAGCTCCATCTACACACACAGGTCATCTAGCTCTTTCCCTCAGGAGCGATTTCTCCCAAGGGTGGAGGGAACAATCAGTTCTTGGTGCAAAAAGTTTTAACACAGACAAGACTAAATGAAAATCATGTCAATACTGATTAATATAAGACTGATTAATGATCCAAAGTAATAATAAATGTATGATGTATAAATGTAAAAATGATAACACAAAAATCCCTAACAGCTTTGTTGAGGTCCAGCAGAATTTTAACATTCTGAACCTGTTGTAGAGTGTAAATTTGTCCATGTTAGTCATTAATTTAAATATACCCACTTCAGAACATACTCATCTAACCTTTACTGAAAAAATGTTGCTACAGTTGAATCATTTAGCAGCAATCCCTCCACTGTTTGATGAGATATGCAAAAATAGAGCAACAAACCCTGCTGAAGCACCAAAACACTGACTGTAATTCAGAGAAAGTGTGGATAACCACCAGAAATGTGAGGAAAGCCAAAGGGGAAATGCTCTGCGTCAATGAGGAGTGAAGCTGTGGTTCTCTGTGTGTGAAATGGGTGGAGAGTGCAAAGCCAGATGTTCTTCCTAAGGGCAATCTAACCTGGATGTTTCATCATCACAAGTCTTTTCTAGAGTGAAACTGTCTGCTCCCTCCTCTGCAGCCACACCCAGCTCCAATGAAGTCATATTTCTCTTTATCATCACCTTATAGAGAGTAGTCAAATGTGCAGCATGCCAGGACTTGTGGTTTCACGCTGAACTGCTTGGCAGAGTAACAATGGACTGTGTAGTTCGCCGTCACCAAGATGGAAAATATTTTCATTAAATGTAAAAATGATACATATTCTTCATATTTTACAGTAGGCTTCTTTCACAACAGTGGGACATAAAACAGGACGTATGACAGAAGAATCCAAGACTACAGCTAGACATCTGAAAAATGTCGGGAATGACTTTCTGGGATTCTTACTCACCGATTCATTCCCACTGTAATCACACTGGCATGTAGATGGTAGGTTTCAAAACATATTACAAAAAATAAAATAAAATCCAACACAAGGCTGGTCTTTAACCTTTAACCATATGTACAAAGAATTTCCTCAGTAAAGAGGCTTGCCTTAGCAGTTGTCATAGGATGTGTGATTGCTCTGCGTTTGAAACCAAATGTTCCCTTTGCCTTCCCATATGAATGTCATGTCATAAAGTCAATTTAAGATCTCCTTTTTTGTTCCAACTAGTCGTAATTCTAATTAAATATTGAATGACACCATAATGCAAGATACCTTCAATGTATTTTAGATAGGAGCCTAAAGGTTCAATTAATGCAGATTAAATTGCAGATACATTGAAAGAAAAATAATGACTAGGCAAAACCAACTTAGATATTTACAACTGTAATGTAAATATCTAGTCAAAATTCCTTGTAAAATGTCTCCAAATGAATTAGAAATATCTTGAACATTTTTTAATCTAAACATTTCCTGCATTTTAAATCTCTTTAACGTGATGCCGAGTCAGAATGACATTACTGATATCTTGAATAATTATTTTGTCTAATCAAAACATCTCAGTGTGTATGAATTTAGAAAGTTCAATGAAAAAGTGAAAATTGTAAAAAAAAAAAAAAAAAATGTAATGCACTTTGCTGGGTTTCCTTAAATAGAAACTTTTTAAACTACTTTGACTAATTAGTTGAGCTTACTGTACTGTTTGATAACTAGGATTGTCTGATTGAATTGAACTGATTTTTGTTAAGTGCCTTGAGACAACATTTGCTGTGAACTGGTCCCATAGAATCAGAGTTTTATGGGCAGATGGATGGAGCCAAGTACAGGACAATGAAGAAAGCTTGGAGTCTGAAAAAAACTTGAGACTGAGGAAGAGGTTCAGCTTCCAGCAGGAAAACTACCCTAAACACAAAGGAATGATTTAAAACAAAACATATTCATGTGTCGAATGGCCCAGCCAAAGTCCAGACTTAAACCCAATCAAGAATCTGTGGCAAGATGTGAAAACTGCTGTTTACAAACGCTCTGCATCTAATATGAGCTTGAGCTGTTTTGCAAAGAAGAACAGAGAAACTTTGAGCAACTAGAAGTCCAAAGCTGGTAGAGACAAACCCTAAAGACACCGTTTGCTGCTGGAATTGCAGCAAATGGTGGTTCCACAAAGTTCTGACTCAGAGAGCCTGAATATTTTTGCACATCATACTTTTCAGTTTATTTGTAGAAACTGTTTTGAATCATGTGTAATTTTTTTTTCTACCTCACAATTGTATTCCACTTTGTCTTCTTTCACATTAAACTCCAATAAAATATATTTGTTTGCAGTTGTAATGTGACCAAATGTGGAACATATCAAGGGACATGCAAGCCACTTCATCAAAGCTTCATTTCACATTGCACACTGTACACTATTTATAATGATTATTTTACAATCATTTTTACAAGATAAAAAAAATATTGCATCTTGTAAACTTGAATTGCGTTATTCATGCCTGAGCAGAAACATGTCTACTCTCTTACTTCAAATGGCTTCATTTTATAAAAGTATTACCAGTAAATAATGTGTATTTTTCTGTTTACTTGTAATTTATAAATCATTATTCACATTGAAGCATGAAGGAAAAGAACTGGATCAGTGTCCCACCCTCTAGCATTCCTCTGTAAGTACACCTTTACTTCACATACTGAACAACTGACAGAGGCAATAAATCCTTTAAGAGCGCTCTGCTGTTTCCACACTGCTGTGTTGTCAGCTGGTGAAACCCGTCTGGTCTGTAATGTTCAGCACATCTTTAGCCAACCTTTTGGTTGGCTGGTAAAAGAAAATCTGCAACATGATTCATCAGGAGCAACATGTAAGCAGATGTCATGTTAATTTTTCCTAATCCTGCAGGACGCTAGTAAGATTTCAAGCGAGGAGTGTGTATTGTTTTCAAACTTTTAGCCATTTTATTTATAAAGAACATTTAAAAAGGTGATAAAGTGGCATCACATGCAAAAAAAAATAAAAAACTCCTGTTGAGAACACTGCAGCTTAACAGTTTGCTAGAGAGGTGCACTTGTAGTTCCCACCAGCGCAGAGCTTGACCAACAATGGCAACAGGTGGCTCCAAGCACACCTGGACAGACAGTCAGGTAAAGATTTGCAGACAATAGCAAGTAGAGCATTTCCAGGAAAAAGAAAATAAAGAATATCCCAAAATTCTACATGAAGTGCAAATATAAACATCGAAACATTGGTGAACATTTTTTTCTCCTCCTTTAGGGATTTAAAAATCCTTTATCCTAAAAAGAAAATGTGAATTCTTTCATTTGCCTAGTTAATTTCCCATTCCTCTCTGCCAAATGTAAACCCTAGGAAGGGTCATTTCATAAACATACAGTAGCAACTTTGGACTTAGAAATAACATTTACTGAGAAGCTCATTTGAAATGATATTTGTGGAATTCAACCAGTCTGTGCCTGCAGGGTTCAGTGCAAGTTCCAAAATCAACTCAAACAACTCTGAGAAACAGCATCAACGTTACACAGATGCAGGAAAATGTTACAGATGTCTAGAGTGAAAGCACTATTATAATATTCAGTCTTTAAATGTGACTGGTATAAAAAAAACATTAAAACGAGCAATATTACTTCAAAGTCAGACATTGGCATTGTCTTGTGAAAAGCATTTATCAAATGCAGAACATGAGAAGCTACCAGACTTCTTACCTGGTCTGGTAAGAAGAAAAGTAGAAATTCTCACATCCAAAGCAATCAGTTTTTACCTTACTGCAGAATGAATGAATGAATGAATGAATGAATAAATAAATAAACAAATGGAGTTAAATAAAGAGAGTAGATTTGTGTTAAAGGGGAACTGGAGCAGGAAGAAGTCCTTTTATGAAGCATCTTTCACCCCCTGTTAGAGGGACAGCATCTGCAAGTGCATTCTTCTAACAGAGCAATGAACCTAACAATGGACCTAAAAGCTTTCAGAAATAAAAGTCAGATTCAAGTCCAGATTAATTAAATCTGATCTCCCCTCTCATCGAGTCCAGGCAGAACTCTAACAAATCCAACTGTGTAATTAGCTGCATTACTTTGTTAAAGTAACTGAAACAGTTTAACTGCTATCACATTTTAAATAGAGTAAATTATAACAGTAACCAGTTAATTTTTTTAGAGTAACCTACCCAATTCTTCTGATTCCTTGGTTCATGAGGGTCCTAATGACATCAGCACAAAATCAGCAATTTTTTTCTCTAAAAAAATTGTACATTTAGTGAAATCCAGCCTTTAAAACTAAACGTCATTTCCTACTCCTGATTTTATTGTCTGTAAAAATAAAGTGTTTCTGCAACTGGATGGGATGTGTTGAACTGGCAGCTGCGGCTGTGTTATGACAACCAGCTTCACTGAAACAGACTAAAGTGGAAACGTTCTGGGGGAAGTGAAAGCTGAACAGTGACAGTTTGATCAGATCTGTGGCCACGAAGTGATTTAGTTAGACCAGTGTTTCCCAAACCTGGTCCTCAAGGCACACTACCCTGCATGTTTTAGGTGCTTCCTTGCTTCAGCACAGGTGATTTCAATTAGGAGGTGTTTGCTGAACTGCAATCAGCTGAATGAGGTGTGTTGAAGCAGGGGAACATCTAAAACATGCAGGTCAGTGTGCCTTGAGGACCAGGGTTGGGAAACACTGGTCTAACCAACCATCTGACATCAGGAGGCGGGGCGCAGTTGGTGGCTGGATGGGAAGAAATGGAAAAAACTTTTTGTCCCACAAAGGCAAAACTACCGTTAAGCTGATCTATGATGTATAAAACAATTATACAAACTGCACTCGGAGTTCTTTTCTGAGGTAAACATTTTCTCTTGGCAGCTCCACCATAAGCGATGTGAGCTCTTCTGAATATCAGTACCGTAAAAACCGTAATAAAAAAAAAGTACAAGAGGCAGCTGGTTGACTCCAACACAGAGAACAAGGCTTACCCTTCCGGAGGAGCGCCTTCTGTTGGGGGCCACGACAGGCGGAAGCTCCTCGTCGCTGGAGAACGCATCCAGAACTACGGCCACGGCGTTCTTCTGGTTCTGGACCGTCAGGTTCTTTAGATAAAGCTGCACATACACGTCTTTGGTCGGGTTGCCACTCGGCAGTTCCACATTGTGAGCAACAAGCTCGCTCTTTAGCTTGTCTTTGGTGAGCACAGACGGGTCGTCCAGGTACTCCGGCATGTCGAGTTTAAGATGAAGGCAGAGGGGCCACACAGCTTGACGACCAAGACGGGTATGTCTGCAACCTGGAGGCTCTGGGCTGCTGAACTTAAACCACGCCCCCTTGTGATCTTGCTTTTCAAAGTAAAACTCACATCACATGTCATCATAACATAAACTCCTATTCTTTTTCTCTGGTGACCAAATGGCTGGTTTTAATTGTTTCTGAAATCAGAATATGCTCTCTCTCTCTTTCTTTCTCTCTCTCTCTGTTTCTTCCTCTCTCTCTCTCTCTCTCTTTCTTTCTGTCTCTCTCTCTCTTTCTCTCTCTCTCTCTCTCTCTCTGTCTTTCTCTCTCTGGGAGTGGTGGTGGTGAGTCTGAGATGGGAGCAATTTGGATATAGAAACAGATCAGACGGCTGGTTGTGGTGCTGCCGAGGATGCAGCGTTACCTGAAGGTGGCGCTGCAGAGGATCAGTCTGCAGCCTCACCTGCACAGGTAGAAGACATGGAGTATGACATCAACTCAGACGGCGTTTTAATCGCAGATTCACAAACGTCTAGTGGTGATTTGTATACTCTGGAGGAAATTAATGATTTTCTGGATGAAACGTTTGGAAAACACGTTAAAATCCTTGACTATTTTCCTGATGTAGAAAAATTTATCAAGAGTGTATTAATGGTGCAGAAAATAGTTGGTTTTGAAATGCTGGATGAAAAGAAACGGATCCGGTTAAAAAACCACACGACAAGCGTCCGGAGACAGGTGTCAGCAAATAAAGCAAAAGGTTCAAAACGACTGAAAATTCAGAAATAAGATAATGATAAAAGTGCACTGGGTGACCTTCTCTCTACTGTCTCTGTCTGTCTTCCTTCTCTTTTTCACCTGTATGAGTAACATCAATGGTGGGAGGGATCCACATAAACAGATGGTTAGTTTAGAAACGATTAGGCAAAAGAAACTTGATGTTGTCTGCAACAGACTGGCGACCTGTCCAGGATGTACCCCGCCTCTCGCCCGGAACGTTAGCTGGAGATAGGCACCAGCACCCCTCCCGACCCCACTGAGGGACAAGGGTGTTCAGAAAATGGATGGATGGATGGAACTTGATGTTGTGCTTTTACCAGAGACACATACAGATCATGAAAATGAGGTGGAGTGGGGTTTGAGTTGGAAAGGGAAATATTTTCTATCTCATGGGACCAGGTCATCTGCTGGTGTAGCAGTTTTATTCTCACCAGGTTTAGACATTAAAGTTATTTCTTATACTGAGCTAGTCCCAGGAAGGGTCCTGGTGATCAGAGCGGAAATAGAAAAAAACTTTTTCTGTTTTATGAATGTTTATGCACCTAATCAAGGGGATCAAATAATTAACATTTTTCAAGACGTATAATTTTTTCCAACAGTCCAGTCAAAATGAATGTGTTGTGTTGGGGGTGATTGGAACTGCACTGCTAGTTTTCTAACTGACAGAACTGGGGAAGAACCTCATCCTCCATCATCTTCTAACTGAGGTGACAGCGGAGCTGGGCTTGGTTGATGCTTGCCTTGGAGGATTAAACACCCCCAAGATAGACAGTATACCTGGGTAAAAATGAAGGATGGGATAGTGAGTAGGGCCTGGTTGGACAGATTTTTATATCTCAGATACTTACAGAAATAGATTGTCTGTTTAATTTCTCCAGTTGGGTTTTCTGATCATCACCTGGTTTACTTGGATTTTCTTTGTTCAAGTAATATTAGATACAGATCGTATTGGCATTTTAATACGAAACTACTTAAAGAGATTTTCTTTTGGCAACTATGGAAAACAAGAAAATCAGAGTTTTTTTCTTTAACTGAATGGTGGGAGGTTGGAAAGGCTCAGATAAGAGTTTTTTGCCAACAATGTACAAGTTTTTCTACAGCTAAAATTAAAAAAGTGATTCAGAATTTAGAAAATGAGATAAAAGAATTGGAAAATAACTTGTCAACTGATGCTAATAATCAGCTTAAACTTAAGAAAGATCAGTTAAGTTGTTTTTTACATGAAAGAGCCAAAGGGGCTTTAGTTCGGTCAAGGTTTACTACAGTGAAGGACATGGATGCCCCGACATCTTTTTTTTTTTAATTTGGAGAGGAGTGTCAGCCGGGCGAAGCAGCTGATTTGCCTCCAACTTTCTGATGGAGCGCTGACTGCTGATCCCAGCATCATGAAGGAACATGCCGTGGCCTTTTACAGTGACCTCTACAAGAAGCAGACCTGTAACAGAAGCTCTATGGAGACTTTGTTGGATGGTCTTCCTCAGCTTACCGCTGCAGATCAGGATATTTTGGATGCTGGAGTTTCAATGGAAGAACTGACTGCTGCAGTTGGACAGATGGTTTCTGGAAAGAGTCCAGGTCTAGATGGTCTACCTGCAGACTTCTACAAACATTTTTGGAGGCTGTTGGGGGAGGACTTGTGGGAGGTGCTTCAGGAGTGCCCATCAACAGGAATCTTACCATCATCCTGCCGACAAGCTGTCCTTTCCCTACTTCCAAAAAAACGAGATTTGACTTTGTTGAAGAACTGGAGGCCGGTTTCTCTCCTTTGTGTGGACTACAAGTTATTTTCTAAAGTGCTTTCTAACAGGCTGAAGAATATTCTCAAACTCATTATACATAAAGATCAATCATATTGTGTACCTGAAAGATTTATTAAGGACAATCTTTTTCTTTTAAGAGATTTGTTTGACATTTGTAAATTATATGAAACTGATGTTGGAATTATTTCATTAGATCAGGAAAAAGCCTTTGATAGAGTTGATCATTGTTTTCTCTTTTCTACATTAAGAGCGTTTGGATTTGGTGAAGGTTTTATTTCTTTATTGGGTTTATTATATAATGAAGTGCTTTGCGTTGTTAAAGTTGAGGGAGGATTAAGTCGTCCTGTTAAAGTTCAAAGAGGTGTTAGACAAGGCTGTCCCATATCTGGGCAGTTGGACTCTATTGTAGTTGAGCCTTTTTTACTTAAAGTTCGCTCCACCCTCACTGGCCTTGTTCTTCCAGGTTTGCCTCATAATTGTAAAGTCTCTGCTTATGCTGACGACATTAACATTTTTATTAAGAACCAGAATGACGCTATGGGTCTTCAGCATTGTTTAGAGCTTTATGAAAAAGCTTCTTCAGCTAAAGTAAACTGGGAGAAAAGTTCTGCTTTAAAAGTTGGCCCATGGACAAAATAATAATCTCCCCGTATTACCAGGTAATATTCACTGGGTTGATCAGGGCTTTACATTCTTGAGTGTTTTTTTGGAAACGGAGGCTGTTTTGAGAAAAAATTGGGAGGGTGTCATGGAGAGAGTGTGTGCCAGATTATCTAAGTGGAAATGGTTGCAGCCTCAGCTATCTTACAGGGGAAGAGTCTTGGTAGTTAATAACTTGGTTGCTTCGGCCCTCTGGCATAAACTGACTGTGTTGACGCCGCCATCCTCTCTTGTACAAAATCTCCAAAAGACTCTAGTGGACTTTTTCTGGTCTGGATGTCATTGGGTGAGAGCTGCTGCGTTGTATCTACCTGTGGAGGAGGGAGGACAAGGACTTATTGACATCATGTCGCGGATCGCGGCTTTCAGGCTTCAAACTCTGCAGAAGCTGTTATATGGGGTTGGACTGCCATGGTTGGATACGGCGCGTCTTCTGCTAAGGAAAGCAGGTCGTATGGGATATGATAAACATCTCTTTCTGCTGAGACAAGGATCTTTGGATTTGACTGGTCTCACCCTGTTCTACCAATCTGTGCTAAACACTTGGAAGATTCTCACCTTTGAGAGAGAGACTGAGGCAACACCTGGAATGTGGGTTTTTGAAGAGCCTCTGTTTGAGAACAGTTTCCTCTCTCATCACAGCTCCTCTCATCTGGTACGCTAAGATCTAGGATGAGGGAAGCAGGCTGTGTGAAGCTGGGTCATCTGATGAAGCTGAACAGTCTAATGGAGAGTCTACAGATACGATCCAACAGAATTGCATTAAGGATTAAAGAAGAAACATGTGCATCTCTGTCAGTTTCCATCAGAGCGTTTGCTGTTAACAGTACTCTGTCTGACCAATGGGATGATGAATATGAATACGTGTTTCCTTCCATGATCGTCTCTCCTGCAGTGGATCAGTGGCAGGATGAGCCAGAGAAGTTGTTGTCTCTCCAAGCTACACCTTTGGGTTATTTTGAAGGCCTGGGGAAGAAAGTTTTGTACCATGTCTGTGTGAAGGTGCTGAATCTACGCTCTCTGGCAGAAGTGAGGGTGTTGAAGTGGCTTGAGTTTTTTGACTCCAGCTCTACCCCAAGAGGCTGTTGGCGGTCCCTGTACAAACCCCCCGTTGCGAAACGGGTGGGTGACCTCCAGTAGAGGATTGTGCATGGGGCCATAGCTACAAACAGGTATCTGGCACACCTTCATCCTGGCGTTAGTGTTTCCTGTTGTTATTGTTCTCAAGATGAAACATTATCTCATTTATTTGTTGAATGTTCAAGATTGAAGTCTCTTTTTGTTCTTTTAGGTCGTTTGTTTGGTGGTTTTGGTGAACAGTTTTCTAACTGTATTTTTATTTATGGTCCACGGTATTGTGCAGGAAAGAAATCTATTCATATTCTTTTGAATTTTATTTCTGGAACTGCAAAACTGGCAATATGGTTATCGAGGAGAAACAAAAAAGAACGGTCATCAAACAGATGATGCTTATGTTTTATTTCAGAGACTGATAATCGCTCGAATTCGTGTGGAGTTTGAGTTTTTTTAAGTTGACAAAGAACATTGATGGTTTTGTATGCAAGTGAGGTATTAATGATGTTTTATGTACATTGGATGAGGCATCTTTAGTTATTCCTTTTTTTGAGTTAGCATTTATGATTGTTTTTTGTTGTTGTCAAAAAACAACAACAAAACAACAACAAGGAGTGTAAAATAAAGGCAATTTTAAACTCTCTCTCTCTCTTTGCTTCTCTCTCTTTGCCTCTCTCCCTTTGCCTCTCTCTCCCTCTATCTCTCAAGCAAGTTTGAGAAATCCTTCAATCTCTCTTCGCAAAGAAAAGAGATATCTAAAAGAGATAAACTTAAACATTCCTCTGTGTATAAACACATTCACAACATAATATAATATAATTAATTTAATTTGAAAAATTTACAGTTGCAGTGAAATATTGAACAGATATTTTCCTGGCTCAAAGTTCCTCATAAAAGGAACTTTGGCGACATCTTGTGGCCAGATTACGACACGGAACATATGCAAATAGCCGTTTATTTCCTTCTGAAATCTTTGTTCTCCTCTAATCTTGAGGAGATGATGGCCTACATTCTTCGTATCACATCGCCTTTGCAGAAAAACTGTCCACCTTCCTCCAGCATGCCTTCTCAGTCCGAATGTATTGATAATCCAACTCCTCCCTCTGCCCTCTGTGAAGGTCTTCTTAATTTGAAACCCTAAAAAAGACCTCCTTTTTCCTAGACTAGCTATTTCCTCCCTGCGCTTTCTTACGTTTACTTGGATTACTGGAGAAGCCATGAACGATGATATTAATTTTCTGCTCTATTTTAGAATTGTAGTCTGTCTGTAGTTTTTGCAATGGTGGCGGTCGAAATGAACGAGGCCGTTCAATTCATGTTCAAAATAAAAGGTTTGTCATTCACATACCACCAAAGGAATATGCTTTTATTTTTGATGCTATACAGTCTGGTGTATAATGCTTCTTAAGTCCTCTGGACCTCCACTAAGTCTGAACCCTCCAGTCAATAGCATTGGCCAAATGTGCCAATGCACATTGTAAACAGCAAGACACAACCGTGAAATAGATACCTTATTAATGGTCTCTAATCTAAATGTAATCTCTTAGAATAAGCAGTTCAGCTGAGAACTGAACTGAACCAGAAGAAAATCGGGTGTCTTCCGTCAAAATATCTGATCACGGTCAAAGAAGTATCTTTTAAGATAATCAATTTTATCCCTGCAATTTTTTTCTCCAATGATACAAAAATGACACTGCTTATTCTGCCAACTCTATCAAGAAGATCTGACATTTATTCTGGTCCTGTCTCATGTATTTTCTGGAAAGACATTTGCAAATTTATTTCACAAAACATTCTAGCCAACTTTCTCCTTACTTCTAAAACTAAATTGTTTGGATTCTTCTCTTATCATACTAATGAGCTAAATTCATTCATTGCAAAATGTCATATGCATGAATAAAAAATTTGAAATAACAAACCTTCCTTCTAAATCTTTAAATATTTATTCAAATGATATATTGCAACACTTTAACATCCAAAAATACCAAAGCCATTAAAATAATTGATAGGTGTACTTACTTTAATTTATTTAAATTTTTTTATTTTCTAAATCTATTTATGTTTGCTATATAACACCCTAGCATATTGTATTGTTTCAATTCAAAACATGTTTTGATATTGATTTTGCTCTTTTGTCAACCCATTATTATTGTTCAACCCAGCGCCCCTCAAGTCTAGCATCTTTCAAAATAAAAGCTTATTTCCGGTTCAACCGGCTATCAAAGTAAAAGACTTTGTTATGACTAAGACTAAGGCTATGTAAAATGAAAAAGAGTTAATAAATTGCGTTGTTGTTGTTGGGTTTTTTTTAAACTAAGAAAGCAGTAAAACACATCTTTTTTTATGATATTTCACATGTGATTTTTCAAAAGTTATCTGATTCAACCGACTAATTTCAGTTCATATTAATGTATTTAACTGGTTGAACTCGCTGAAAACCATCAGAAGTAAGTGATATGAAATTGTTGACAATATTATTCGCGACAGATTTAATTTGAAAAACATGTTACCGGAAGGAAGTGTTAACCTTGTAGTCTCTGACGGGACACGCCGGGCTATTTCATTGCTACGGCAGTGTAGCCGCGTTGCACGTTGCTAGTTAGTTGCAATGTTGTAGCTATTAGCACGGCAGTCATTCCTTTGCTGGGACGTTTACATTGATTAATTCTTAATCCTAAGCTTTGTATAGTTTGGCTTTGAACAGCTGTCAACAGAAAATTATCAAGGAATCATTCGCTTTGCTGTAGTATTGTGTTTCTACTCGCCCATTTTTCTATCCATCTTGCTAGCTTGCTAGTTAGCCATATCTTAACGTTTCCTTCCTTTGAGCGAGCTTTCTTGTGTCCGGCTGGAAGACCATGGCAATGAGACAAACGCCTCTTACCTGCTCCGGGCACACCCGGCCTGTGGTTGACCTGGCCTTCAGTGGAATTACTCCCTATGGATACTTTCTCATCAGCGCCTGCAAAGGTGAGGCTTGTTTATAAGGTCTTGTTTACTAAGCTGTTATCCTATCTGATGACTAAATTCAAGCTTGATGACAGCACACTTCACAACAAACCAAATTTTAAGTTTGTATTTATTCAAATTACAGTTTTGTATTTCTAAAATTCATTTTTGTAGTTTTGATTTAATTAACCTAAACCTGCTGTTGCAAAGATTCAAATGAAACTTCTAAGTTTGTGGTTTGGCTATTTTTACTAACAGTTTAACGCTGTATCCCGTTTCCAAGAGTTATCTCTACCCTTTACTTTGCCTTCTCCCTCTACCTGTTGATTACTGATTCAGATTCAGGAAATTGTTGAACTTTCCGACTGTTTAACGGGACATTACTTTAAGAATCTGATATACAAGAGGAAAAATAAGTATTTGATACATCACTGTATTTTTTTTAAGTTTTCCCCGTTCATGAAGAAGGGAGAGGGTTGTAATTTTCATCTTAGGTCCACCAATGTGTGCCTATGAGACAGAATTATAAAAACCCTGCAGATTCACCAGGAATATAATTTGTGAATAATTGTTTTATTCCATTAAATAAATATTTGCAGGGCTCTAGATTAACTTAAAAATAAGCTCAAAAATCCCCTAAACAACAGTTTTACAGGATTTTTAGTCTATGTTTCAAGGTAATGTTGGCTTGTAAATAATGAGCTATTTATTTGTTGTCTTATAAACAAAGTTATTTATTTGAAGCAGAATTAAAACAGTAACTTACTACAAAAGTGGTAAGTGGTTCAACAAGCTTAAATTTAAATTTAAACACATCTCAAGATAAAATAAATATGTAAAATCCAAATTATTAGTATAAATGTTGTAACATTGCTTAGTAGCTTGTGTTTAGCTTGAGATGTTCAAGCCATTTTTTCTTCTGAAGAATTAAACTGGACTTGAACTTAGTGAAGAGAAGCTTTTCTGCCATGTCATAGCAGGGTTAAACTCGATTATCTGGGGTTGTTCAGTGTATTTTCATGTATGCATTTATGTGAGTGAATGAACTGATATGCTTTCTTTTAGTGCCTTATGACATGTTGTGAGTTGGTGTTATATAAATAAACTGAAACAAATAGGTCTATCACAATAACACATTTTGCTGTTATTGTGTATATATATTGAATATTTTCAATATTCAATATATTGAAAATATATTTTCAATATATTTTAAATATATTGAAAATGCAAGGTTTCTCTCTCAAAAACCAATAATCATTTTAATTTTAAGGAACACTTGATTCTAGAACTGGAAGATATTTGAAATATCCGAAGTAAAAACAACAACCAGTAGCGATAAATAAAAAGGAAATTAAAAAAACATACACAACCAAAACCATAAATAAAATGTATTAACTCTCTGTAAACAGAGTTGCCCTTCAAAAAATATTAATCAAAATAGAAATCGTTGTGCGCATTTTGATTTATTATGTGATTAATTGTTTATTTTGACAGGCTTATAACTGAATTAAGCATGAACTCCTGGCTTAATTCTAGCAGTGAACTCCTGCTACTTAGTGAAGTAGCAGGAGTTGGTTAAGAGCTATACTAACCAGCTAAGGTTCAGCTCAAGTCTATTGGTTAATAATTCTGTCTTTCAAGCCTTTTCTTGTTTATTTTTTCTCACTGTCAGATGGCAAGCCCATGTTGCGCCAGGGAGACACAGGGGACTGGATCGGAACGTTTCTGGGTCACAAAGGTGCTGTCTGGGGAGCCACTCTGAACACAGACGCCACCAAGGCAGCCACTGCTGCTGCTGACTTCACAGCGTGAGTGGGGGAATCCTTTATTGCCTGGATTCAACAAAGTAGCTGAGTTGTGTGTAGCTGACTCACTGTGCTTGTTTTGGTTTTTCTGTTCAGAGGGAAATTTTTGAGAAACTTCTAAAATATTTGTTGTTGGGGTTTATGGGTCAGCTGGAGTTAAAGCTGGCTGGACACACTTTTCACAACTTTTGAAGTCTTCACAGATTTTCAAAACATGTGGTCTTGACACTAGCTGACCAGATTCAACATATTTTTTTCCTGGAGTAAAAGAGTGATGGGCCTGCTGATTACTCAGAAAATGGTGCATTGGTGCATTTATCAAACCATCTAAACTGCTAGAGTGACATTTCGAGGTAGATGTCAGTAAAGAAGAACATGCTCAGAATGTGGACAAACCATATTTCTGTTTTACTCCACCATAAAATGAATTAAATAGCAGTGTTTCCCCCCAGAAAACCTGCTAAGCCTGGTGGTAGAGGCATTAGGGCAGTCCACCAGCGGCCCACCATGTTGTGTTAAAAAATGTTCAGTCACAAAAATTCAGAGGTGCATACAGGTGTCATAATTTTGAAATAATATCATGTGAAGCCAACAGGCAGGTGTAGGGACAGCGCCCTCTTCAATGCATCTACTATAAACCTAGTTTAATCCATCTTTACTGTCACTGTTCTTGGTGTATAAAATAAAAGATGCTTCGCTTGGTGGGGGTGAAGTAAAGCCTGGTGGCCCGCCAGGCTTATAATACATGAGGAAAACGCTCAATACTCAATACATAAGTTTTTTGTACAAGTAAAATTTCCCAAATGAACATTTTATTTGGACAGTCCTGTTTTTTTGTTTTTTTAGGGCCTACATGAAAAAAAAAATACATGTGTATTGTGTAAAAGTAATAATGTACATCAGAGGAGCACCCAAAGGCGACCAACTGGAGGAAGTGCAGAGATAATTTCTCTGGTGGGAAAATCTGCAAAATGGTCTCCACAGATCCAGTCTTTAAAAGTCCTATTTGCAGTTTCCAAAGGCTGTGTTTCCTACAAGGTTTGCAGGAAACACAGCAAAATTTGTTGATTAGACTAAAATGGACTTCTTCACAGTAGTAGATAGTGGTGGCAGCATCATGCTGTGGAGACACTTACCCAGGAAGGCTTTGTGGTTGCTGTGTGTTTGTGTGTGTGTGTGTGTGTGTGTGTGTGTGTGTGTGTGTGTGTATAGAAAAGACTGAGTGTTGAAAATCACACAGAGAGATAAGTTGTGTGTAGCTCCACCACTGCTTCAAGTTTCACCCCACGCTTCCTTCTGTTTTAAAGTTTCTGACTCGATCCTGTTTTTATCACTTAGATGATTTTTATTTTTGAAGTGAATCGGCACCTAGCCACTTCCTCTGTGGTTTTGCAGGAAGGTTTGGGATGCTGTAAGCGGAGACGAGGTCCTCTCACTGGCACACAAACACATTGTCAAGTCTGTCAACTTTACTCAGGTTAGTTCAGTTTTGTATCTGTGTGTTCTCACCACTGATATTTTACTGCAATCTGCAATATAGCCGTGATTGCTTTTATACAGACTGTAAAACAAAACCTGTATGGGTCAAGGGCTGTATGATATAGTTGCAAATACACCTATGGAACGTTTTTAGATTTTTTTAGATAGAAATATAAAATATTGTGCATAATGGATAACCCACTCTTTATTTCTTTAAAATTTCTCTTTCAAACAGCATTGACTTCCTGTAGTCCTTGAAAGGTGCCTTCATCAGTAGTATTCTAGTCTGTCTAAGGCCATGTGATGTTTTCTAAGGGATAATGTTTTATTTTTCTGTGACAGTTTTCTACCCACCAACTGCTCACCAGAGGACTGTTTCACAAAACCAGAATAGCGGATTAAGCCGGGATTTTCTGGCTCTCCTGGCTTAATTAAGCCTCAATTACGATGGCGATTTATCTTGTGCAGCTAGCCTGCTCCAGACCGAGCTAACAGCCAAGCATAGTTAATCCTGGAGCCTTACCCGTTCGGTCAGCAGTCACACTGATTATAAACTGGCATTTTGACTTAACATAACCCTCCATCTAAAGATGTTTGGTGTGAGCTATGGCATACTTGGTTTATCTAGCATCGGCGTAGCATCAGTGAATGTGTGATCGATTTAATCGGTCTGTTGAAGAAATCTGTGGATGCGCATTCATCTGAATTACTTCAGCCTGGCTCCAAATAGCTGCACCTCCTCAGCCTGGTTTGGTCTTTACGAAGATGATAGTCAGGATGATTTGGAGGTGAATATGTTTTTTCATAGTTAACATTTTTAACTGAATAAACATAAACATATATAATAACGACCTTTACATATAATAATAAACATTTCCACATATCATCTCTGATATCCACCGGACTCTCAGTTGCGCGATATCTCAGCTGTTTGGGATTCCCCTCTGTTCTTACGTCACCGCGCTTTCTGATTGGCTACCTGTCACATTCAACAGGTTGTATTGTCGTTCCCAGTCAGAGTAAACCCCACAGGCTGCGATAAAAGGGCCAAGACAACCCAAATTGGGTATATTCAGGATTTAGCGGGAACATCAACATGCAGAAGCCTTATCTGACGGTTCACCCCCCCCCCCACGCCCCCCGGGCCGCAGCAAAATTTTCCAAGTCTTGACCAGTCCGCAGTAATAAAAAGGTTGGAGACCACTGCACTAAATGACCTGCCTCTTTTCTTCAGGACAGCAATTGTCTGCTGACTGGAGGAAATGATAAGCTGCTGCGCATCTACGATCTTAGCAAACCTGATGCTGGTAAGTCAGCCTGTAGGAAAAGAAACATGGAGACCATCCTTCTTTGAAGCTTCTCTTGCAAAGTGACAGCCTTGATTTTTATGAGTTGAAAAGTCCAAGCAGTATAAGTGTTCCAACGTATGTTAGATAATATAAAATAAAGAGTGAGACTTGACATAATGATTGAAAATTTAGAACTTCTTAGTAACTAAAGAAGTATTTATTTTGACTAGCAAGATGGTAAATGCGTCAGTTTCAATAGGTTCAGGACAGTTTAAACTATTGTTTTATTACAGTGTTTAGTTTGGGAGACTTCCCTGTGGCCATTGGAATAAGGCTACAGCTGAATACTTTGAACTAATTAATAACCCACTGTCAATCAAATGTCCCTGACTAACAAATCAAATGCATCCTTTCAGAGGAGAAAGGAGTTGGCTGTGATCTTACATACTGGCTTATCTCTAAACCCTGATTTACATGAGATTGTTCATGAGACCCAAAACGAGAGCAGGGCTGACAAACCAGACACTCAAAGTAGATTGCAAGCTTTTAAATTTCAAAATAATAAATGTATTATTTTAACATTAGAATTTATTTTTTTCTTTTTCTTTATTCAGCCAATCTGTTTATTGTATATTGCGTCACTCTAATGTTCTCACATCTGATTGGCTCATGATATTTAATTGTCCTGTGATGTTTGTTTGTGTCATGTTACTGATGTATAAGCCAAGTTACACAGAGTCATTTGGCTAGAACTACAATCTGCCGAGAGTACAACAGCAGAAGAAGGCAGATGGCGTTCTGAAGATCCTGAAACCCGACTCCTTAAAAAGCATCCTCCACTGCGAAGAGAGAAGAGCCGAGCTGAACAAGATGGCTGTTGATGTTAATTCAGTATTTGGAAGCGTGGCCAACATAGACTGAACAGCTTCATTCGCTTCCTCTGCTGCTATTGCTGAAACTACAGGCAGACTATAATTCTAAAACAGAGCAGAAAATAAATGTCAGTGTTCATAACTTCTCCTTCTGTTCACTGACTGTAGAAATTTTAGTTTAGGAATCCACTACAGAGGGAGAAAGCCCAGACTGAACTGTGAAGAGATTAGAATTGAGTGGGATAACATAAGGAGGCAATGCCAGGTTAACATAATGTCTATTTTTGCATTTAAAAAGACTACAGACTATTGACTGATAGACATGCAATACCAACAAAAATCCTCCAGTGTCCCAGACTTCTCCAGCTGGGCTGGAGGTCGGTGCAGGAGGTAGATGATGGAGTCATTCACCTCAAGACCAGGCTGGTAGGCAAGCCTTCACCAGGACGTCACCAGGGGGCCGTAAATGGCTGAACACCAGCCTGTTGACAGTCTTCATCAGATGTGAAGTCAGGCCACCGGCCCCCAGTTGCTGAGGTCTTTAGGATGTTTAGTCTCTTGTAGTGGTTCCACACAGCAGGTCTTCCACAGCTTCAGGCTCAGGCTGAACATGTATTCTATGATGCCACTATGTTGATCTGCACAGTACATCAAGAGCCTGGACCTGATGCCGTTTGGACCTGCAGCCTAGCATAGCATCATTGATAACTACCACATAACATACCATCTATAATGTAGAACCGTACGCCTTCAACTGTGCTCGTGTCAGAAGAGAATTGTCTCGTATCTAAAGCTCAGCAAATGAAACCTATTGTTTCCTGCTGTAAGTAGCAATAGCAGTGATGTTAAGCTAGCCAGGCTGACCATTGACTTGTCTGCTTATGTGTGTTGTAGCTCCTCAGGAGATTGCAGGTCACAGCTCAGCCATAAAGAAGTCTCTATGGTGCAACAACGACAGTCAGATCCTCTCTGCTGCTGAAGATAAAACTGTCAGGTTTGTATTTTGTCTTCTCATGGAGACTTCCTCTGCTACATGTTGCTTGGTGTCAGACTTGCACTTCAGCCAGACTCTGGTTGCATATTGACTGCTAAACTGTCAAACAGTTCAGTGCTGAGAAACAGTTTGAGATTGGAAACTGTGTGTGTGTCCAGGCTTTGGGACAGTAGATCCATGGAGGAAGTGAAGACTCTCACATTTGACACGTCTGTGAGCAGCATGGAGTATCTTGCTGACGGGGAGATACTTGTGATAACGTATGGAAAGACCATAGCTTTCTACAACGCTCTGAGGTACTGCTACCCTCTCACCATGGTCACTTAATGCTTCACAAGTACATCCATGTTGTTTCCTCTCCTAGCTGAAGCAGTGTGCTGTAGGGGTGCAAGGTTTCCTCCAGAAAACTTGCTAAGCCCATTGGTTGGGTGCTAGGACAGTCAGTCATCCAGCGACCCATTGTATTTTTGAGCTAAACAATGTTAAAAGTTGACAAGAATTTAGAAAATATAACTTGATAATTATGTGTTATTAAAAGATTGGAAGATTAACACCTGAACACCTGCTATAAAGCCTTAAAACTATTTAAATAAACAATGCTAATTCTGGTGGGGGCACAAGCAAAGCCTGGTTGCCCGCCAGTCTTATGATACACTGGGAGAAGACCTGGGGTGTGTGATGTAGCCAAGTAATGATGCCATGATACATTTTTTTAAATACCTGTAATATCACAGACAATATTCCACAATAACACAATAAAAAATAGTCTGCTTTTTAAATTCCAGTTGGCCAAAGAAATCTTTTTTTTTTATTTTGGAAAAAAAAAATAAAAAATAAAAATTATATATATATATATATATATATCCATCATATATAAATATGTACAAAAACACACAATGAATCTAGTGCATCAAGGAAAATATAACAAATGAATAAATACGAACATAAACTAATTTTGACTCCCATCCTGCAGTGTGGTTTGCATTGCTTTACCAACAATGAACCACTGATTTAAATATTATTTAGCAGACATTACTTTAGCAGCTAGCTTCTTCTCTGTTTCTGGGTAATTGTCATATCCTTGGGTTTCCAGGATACGCAAAGATACGGTGCTGAAAGAACAGACAGAAAATGTTCTCCTATTTCATGCAACTCAATGGTCCTGAGCCTTGCACTAAGCTTCCAGTTATTTATGTATTTTTTGAGAAGCTGTCGGTGTTTCAGAATGTATTTTTCACTGACTGGTCTATTCTGTCTGTGTGGAGAAAGGAGCTGATCGGATGCACAGCTAAGTATGGAAGTAAGTATGGTGGTGTTGAGTGTTTACTTACTTCCAGCATTTTTCACAGGTTGATGTTCATTCTGACTTCTGCATTTTTTTCTTGGTCTAGTGTTTAGAACCAGAGCTGACAAATCAATGCTGGCGTATTTATGTATATATCAAACATACATAAATACACAGAATAGTAATCTGAGCTGATTGTTATCCATCTCTAAATAATCACTGTGGGTTCTAACCAGTGGTTTTTCTTGTTAAGCTTGGACCTTATTAAGACGGTGGAGGCACCAGCTCCCATCAACTCAGCCTCCCTCCATCCAGAAAAGGACTTCTTTGTTGCTGGCGGTGATGACTTCAAGCTATACAAGTTTGACTATAGCACTAAGGAAGAGTTGGGTAAGAGTACTAAAACTTTTTTATTAGCATGTTGTTGACCAGAAGATTGTTGGGCTTAAACAGAGGAACTTCTTTGGATGATCAGAGGGAAGGCAGTTGTGTTTCAATTTAAAAATATTTCAACATATGACCTAATTAAATAGGAGCATTCTCTGGGGATACTACGCTGATGTTAACCCTTGGCAAAATATATATTTGTATGTAAAATTCAAACATTTGGTTTCAGAGCTGTTAACTGGTTTAAAGGGAAGTAGGTAAGGTTAGCATCTTAAAAAAGAACTGTACAGTTTCTTCATATGTTAACAAGGAATCCTGTTCTTAAATCAGAAATGTACTCTCTTGTTCTTATTAATTCAGTAACAGCTTTGCAGGCTTTAAGTGACCAAGTCATGTTTATTTATATAACATTTCAGCAACAAGGCAGTTCAAATGCTTTACATGATGATATCAGACAGTAACAAATTATAATACAAGCAGCAAACATTACATTTAGTCAAATATCAGCAAAAATCATGAAGCAAGTACATATCAAATGTATTAATCAATGTTCCAGTAGTTTTTAATCAAAAGCAACTCTTAACAGGTTCAGTGTTTTGGCTGTTTTACAGTTTTCTGGAATTTTATTCCAGATTTGTGCTGCACAGAAGCTGAATGCTGCTTCTCCATGTTTGGTTCTGATTCTGGATGCAGAGCAGAACCAGAAGACCTGAGAGGTTCTGGAAGGTTGATACAGCAACAGCAGATCTTTAAAATGTCCTGTGGTGCTAAACCGTTCAGTGATTTATAATCAAAAGTTTTGTCATCCAGACAGTTTAAATGGTGTAAACCTCTTCAGTGTTGTCAGCCAGGCTGATCTTGTTTTTTTTTTACAGCGGTTATATGTTACAAAAGTTAATGTGGTTAATTGTTGTTAATTAGCTTCAAGTTTTCTGTGATGTCCTCTCTGCAGAGTCGTATAAAGGCCACTTTGGTCCAGTGCACTGTGTGCGCTTCAGTCCTGATGGGGAGCTGTACGCCAGTGGCTCTGAGGACGGCACGCTCAGACTGTGGCAGACGGCGGTGGGGAAAACCTATGGCCTGTGGAAATGTGTTCTTCCTGGTAACTCTTACTTTGATCACTGACAGATTTTTGTCACATTGTCAGTAGGATTGGAGCAAGTCTTACAATGATTTGATTCAAAAAATATTCTCTTGCATGGATTTATATCTAATTCATATACGTCATACAGCTCAGATGCCCTGTCTTCTTTCTGCACATGGTGAGACGTTTCATAGGGACGTTTGTTGTGGTTGCTCACGTGATCGAGAGAGACGGGAAACGATGAGGGAAAGAAAGAAACTGAGTTTGCTTATCCAATCGGTTATGGCCTCCACTCTAAATGTAGCTTTGACCGAGCTTCTCTCAGGAGTCTGCTCACCCTAACCCTAAACCAATAATGAAATAAGTTGTTCTCGTTTATGATTCTCAATGAATAAACAACTGAGTGAACTCTTTGGACCACTATGTCTTTTGGTCATTTGAATTGCCTTTTAGGAATGGGTAATATTAAAGAAGAAACAAATGGTGATGTAGTTTTCTTTTTTTATTTATTTTTATACGTTGTTTTGGCACTAGGGCATTTTTGAATGAACCCAGCTGACCACAGCTTCTGGACATGGTGCTCTATCCACCGAACCCCACTTATTTGATTTAAAATACAAAGCATTTCTCTCTTTCAGTGTCAAAAAGGATGAACAGATTAAAAAAAATGTTTTATTTTCTATTTCGTATAACAAAAAATAACTTTAAAACAAACAAAAAAAGTCCTGTTGTCCATACTGCATTACCAGGTATGGTCACTGACATGACAAGAGCTCCAAAGTGGGAGAAAGAAAATCAAATGACCAAAAGATGTACAGATGTACGTCACATCGGTCAGTCATTCTCCTGCAGGGTTTCCCTAGAAAACTAGCTAAGCCCAGGGCTTGGGGCAGTAGGGCAGTCATCCAGAGACCCACCATGTTTTTGAGTTAAAACATTTTTTAAAGTTGACAGGTAATTTGAAAATATCACTTGATAGTCATTAGGGCTGTTGTAAACAAATGTTTTAGTAATCGAGTAAGCTATCAATTATTCTTACGATTAAAGTAATCGGATAAAAAAAAAAGATGAAATAAAACATTGGTAAATCTAACATAACAGCAGTGTTGCTATTGCATATCAACATTAGTCCAATTTTTCATATTTGAGCATCCCTAACAGTAACTTTTCAGTAGTTTAGAAAACTAACCTGTAACAATAATAACTCACTTTCTAAGTTAACTTGAAGAAAAGTTATAGAAAAATCTGAAATTATATTGAATTTAATAAAGAGGCAGGCTCTTTATTGTGCTCACAAATAGCCTGTCTATTTGTGAGCAGGCTATTATAAAAAAAGTCTATGCTCCAGCTTTCTGTTTATGTATTAATCTTTAGTCAGTTTAATAGATGAACTCTCACCTTGCTCAGCCATTTATAGTGTTTGTGTTCATGTTAGCGACGGGATTTAACTCCTGCATTCGTCACACACAGAAACGCATCTACCAGGTATGTAACGTCACGATGCTCTTCGCCACCCATTGGTTGTGACCAGGATGATATGGAATTTATTTCCCGGTATTTTCAGTAAAGCTATGCATTAGCACAGCCGCCCGTAGTGTTCAGTCTATCCGCTCACCTGTATAAATAATCCCGCCATGTTTGTCCCACCGTTCGCTCTGAACCAGCAGCTGCGGGAGGAGAAGTACTCCAAGTATCGCTCCCGTCATTTTAAGGATGTTTTTTTGTCGTTTTAAGGAAGAACGACAAAAATCAGTATCATGACTCAGTAAAATCCTCCCAGGCTGAACTTGAAAACTGGACATTATGCTGCCAACACTTAGCTTTCGTCAACAACTCAGGCGGAAGTGAGAGAGCAAATGCCGGAGAGAGAGCCGGAACACGGTGCGCTAAATGATAAAACATAACTTATCGAAGCTTCGAGGCAGATCAGTTTTACTTGAGGAATTTTAATAATCAAGGTACTGGAATCACTCGAGGAATCGTTTCAGCCCTGATGGTTATGCATTACTGGAAGACTGGCAGATTAATATCTAAACACAAACTAATGTTTTAAATGAATGCAATAATAAAAAATAAAAAAGCAATGCTAAGCCTGATGGCCCACCATGTTTATAATACACGGAGGGAAACTCTGCTCCTGCACTTCTAACTGCTTGTGTTGGGGTTTTGTGTGTTTAGAGGACCTGGGAACAGAGAACTCTGAGCAGCTGTACAGCTCGACCCCTGAGATCAAAGCCTGAGGACGGAGGCTCAGCTGAGGAAGGAGAGAAACAAAGAGGCGATGAGCGTCACGGGGTTGCTGCAGTGTCTTTTACCAGGCCACATCAAGGAACAGAATCCGAAACATCTCCATCCACCGGGAACTGATGTTGGTATTCTGAGTGCTCTGTTTGTCATTGACCAATAATGATACACCCTTTTCTTCTTTTTTAAAGTCCTCCGAGGACAGGTTTGGCTGCAGAGGAAAACAGTAGAGCTGTGAGTCGAGGCTGACTGCTGCCTGCTTTCTCTCTGATCAGCCACGTTCTGAAGACCTCAACTTCTTTTAAATTCCTTGTTATCGGCACAAACCCCAAATGTTAAGATGCTTGGCTCAGTTTTGGTTTCAATATTAAGCTTTTAAGAAGCTGGACCAAGGCATTTGTTTTCAGTTCATAGTTACAGAAATACCAGAAGTAGTTGCACAGTTTGTGCTGAAGGCGAGGTGATTTCATTTCTCCAAACATGATGACTTTGAGTATTTGCTGGTGTTTTACTGGATAAGTCATAAAAAGTGTCCAAATAAAAGAAAAATATTGTTTTGTGATTACTTGGAAAAGAAAGAAATGTCACTGGATTTTCCATGTTGCTTTTTCATTTGTGTCCAGTATAAAATAAATGAACTTTGGTTTTATTTGTAAGTAATCCACACAGCCCACTGTTTGGTGTTTTTTTGTTAATCTGTGCATTTTTAACACAATTTGTTAAAGGTCAAATGGATTACTTCTTTTTTTTTCTGTATGTTAGGAGTAGAGTCTGAAACTTCTGCTTTAATATATCTTGGAAGAAAAGAAATCCAAAGTATTACTGAAAAGTCATAAAAAATGAATTGTTGGGAGGTAGTTCTAGTTTGGCTTTACTGACCCCACAGTCCTACCATTCTCCTGGACATGTTTCTGCCAGGATGTTTTCTGTCCACTAACATCCTACCACATATTCAGTCTTAAGTCACAAACATGGAGTTTTGTCATTTTTTCCTTTAATTGTTTCAGCTAATATTTCTGGTTTTCTTCATGTTGTCAATGAACTAATTACCACAACTTATGTTCTGTAAGTGATCATTTAACTGGAAAGATGATTCCTGAATTGAGCCTTCATTCATTAATGACCTGCTTAAGACAAGGTCATGGGAGCTGCTGCCTGTGTCCAGAAGTCCAGAGTAACGGACAGTTTTTGCCTGAACAGGAAGCCAGTCCATTAGATAAGTGGTGATGTTTGTTTTGGAAAAGGAAATTTTTAAATGTTAGATTTACTTCATCAGGACATGTCATATTTACAGCAGTCATTACTGTGCAGCAGGGTGTGTGTGTTTTAGCAAAGCCACAATGTACAGTTTGATGAAATTCATTTGTACTTTTGGAGACTTGCCTTTTTTGCCAGGAGCTGCTGTTGCAGACATACACCACTTTAACCAATAGGGGGCACTTTAACTGTCAAAGTGAGTATACAGCATATAGACTTAGCAGTGCAGCTGAATGCATATGACTGACTCCCTTCCACTGGCATTCACTGTTTCTCCATGATTGTTTAAAACATTTCCTTGGGAGAAAGGAAAGTCATTTTGTCAACATGATCATTGTTTACATGATCATGTAAACAATGGGCATAATTTCATATGCACATGTGCTCAATAAGACAATGTAGCATTTTTCTGCTCCTTATGCACAGAACTATGATATGTTATGAGGCATATCGACAATGCTACATTTTTTTCATTTAAATTCTGCATTGCCAGCTATTTTTAGAGATTCATTATACAGTAAAATGTTTAAATCTTTTTAGAATTTCCGTTAATATGACTTATTGGCAAAGAAAAGCCAAATTCAGTGTCTCAGAAAATTAGAATTACACCAATGAAAAATTGATATTTTAAGCACAAATGTCAGACTTCTATAAGACTGTACGTCTGTATGAACGCAGAGCCTGGTTGGCATTTTGCATCAAAGCACCGTGGCAAAGAGACGGCCGGCCTGCAGTTCTACTGAGGTTTTAATGGAAACCCAGTCTGTTTTGATAACTTCCTTCACATCATCTGACTTGTTGGGTCTGTGTCTCACCTTCCACCAGACCTAACCACCTCATAGATTTTTTTACTGAGGTTAAAGGTCACAGGAATTGGCAGACTAATCAACAGGAACACCATGGTCACTGAAGCAGCTTTTGGAAGTGTGTGTAGATGCTTTGAGTTAAGTATAAGTTTCCACTGATGATCTTTGTCACAGTAGTATAATATTCTGAGGCTAAATTTTGGGTTTTCATTATCTGAAGCAATAATTAACATTACAAGGAAAGGCTTGGAATGTATGACTTGATTTTATATGAGTTTCACTTTCTGAGAAATGAATTCAGTTTTACATTATATTCAAATATTTTGGCGATATATTATGTCAACAACAAAGTCCTATTCTTTTCTTTAGTTTGCTTTAGTTAGCTATCTGTTAAAATCCAGTTTTAACGAGCTACAAAATGTTTTAATAGAATACTAGGTCAAGTGTAATTGTTAGAATCTCAACACTTCTAACAATTCTAAATTAAAAAGTTATTTTTGTAAATCAGTTCAAAAAGTAAAATGTATGAATTTATTTCCCTTTATATCATCTTATAATTTGTTCTATGATCAAAAACACGTTGCTTTGATTCATTCATGCATGTTGAATCTTGAATCTGGTGGCAGCCATTCAGGGCTGGCTATAGGCACCTTTTTACCCAAAGCACTTCCTGGTTCCAGTTAAGGGGTTAAGCTAACGCTTCAACTAGTTGGCAGATAATTTCCAGTCTAAGATATTTACAAATTTACAAAATCACGCTTTCAAAATAAAACAAATTTCCACTGTGACACAATGACCGACTGCTTTGACATTTTTCAGTCAGGTTTCTATGCTCACCACATACATACAAATTGTGGAAGAACCACAGTGCAGCATTTCACACTGTTGACCATGACTGGAGAGCTGGGTCAGATTCTGGCACAGAACTTGAGTCTTACCCAAAGAACTGGGATTTCTTTGTGTCAATTGGTGACTTCTCATTGGAGCAAGTAGAGGTCACATCTGACCTCAAGGTTCAATTCATGAACCTGGTTAAATCATATGAGCATGCTCACACTTGTCCATATTATAACAAGGAATAAGACTAGTTTAAGTACACAGATGATTCAAAGCTCTACATTACTATTCCAGGTGACTTCAAACCCATCCAATCACTGAACAGATGCTTAGAACCATACCACACCAACTTTATTTATAAAGCACTTTAAAACAACCACAGCTGATACAAAGTGCTGTACATTAAAACACAACATAACAATAAAATAAAATAAAAATAAAAAACTCTTACAGTTTAAAAACAAACAATTTAAAACTAGATCCTGCTGGAGTTGAAAGCCAAGTAAAATAGATGGGTTTTAAGACGAGCTTTAAAGTGGACAGTGAAGGGGCCTCTCTGACTTGCAAAGGTAAGTTGTTCCATAATTTGGGGCCCATGACAGAGAAGCCCTGTCCCCTCTGAGCTTCCTTCTTGATCTCAGTACCTCCAAGAGCAGCTGATCTGCTGACCTGGGAGACCGATAGGGTATGAGGGGTGAAGAAGCTCAGAGAGGTAAGCCGGGACAAGATTATGTAGTGATTTAAAAACAAACATAAGAATTTTAAAATGAATCCTAAAATATACAGGCAGCCAGTGAAGTGAGGCCAGGACAGGGGTCACATGTTCCCTCTTTCGAGTTCCTGTCAAAAGTCGTGCAGCAGCATCTGAACCAGCTGCAGACGTGAGAGCAGCGACTGACTGACTACCAGATAAAGTGAGTTACAGTAATCCAGTCGAGTTGAAATAAAAGCGTGGATCACTGTTTGAAAATGCTGCTTGGAAAGAAAAGATTTCACTGACGCCAGTCGCCTTAAATGATGAAAGCTGGACTTAACCACGGCTCTGATTTGGCCATTAAAATCACTGTCCACCTTAAAACCAAGATCTGTAATAACAGGTTTAAAAAGTCAGCCTGCTTCCACCTGAGGAACATTAAAGGAATAATGTCTCAGCAAGATCTATAGAAACTCAGCCATGTGTTTATTTTTAATCGCATTGCAACTGTGTCTTCTCAGGTCTGCCTTAAAAAATCGGATCCAGAACGCTGCTGGTGGAGTTCTGACTAAAACCAGGAAGGGAGAGCACATTATCCAGTTCTACAGTCCTTACACTGAGAGAACAGACTTTAAAATACTGTTAGTTTATGAATCATAAAACATTAAAGACCTGTTATTGTTGCATCATTCTTCTCTGGTTTAGCTCTCGTCTACTTTGGATCTTCAGTCAGAACCAAACACGGAGAAGCAGCATTCAGTTTTTATGCTCCTATAATCTGGAACCAAGTTCCAGAAAACTGCACAGCAGCCAAATCACTAAGTTCATTTAAATCAATTTTAACTGATTTAATCTTTGATGAATATTAACTGGAAAATAGATTAATTTTGGCTTGGATTACGGTTTTTTGTTACTTTGTCATTGCTTCTCATTATTCTGATACTGCAATGTAAAGTGTCTTTCTTTTTTTGTTTTGAATTGTGTTCATATCAAGTAAATCTTGTTCCTAAAATGAATAAGGTATGATCTTGAATTGATGTAACTCTTGCTGTCATGTAATGGTCCTTTCATACTGTCCCTACCAAAACTAAATCCTCTATATGCCTGTATACACTGCGCTGTAACCACATTTTGGAGAAAATATTTGCACAGTTTATCACATGGGTTTGTTTGTCCAATAATGTTCATCAGGCAGTCCTGCTGCCCTCTTTCCTCACTTTGATCTCCAGACCATTTTTCCTGACGTGTGAGTGTTGGAGGTAAACGTCCCTCCTGCTGGCATCAGGTCATGCTCAGTAGGCGGGGTGGAAGCTCTTTACCCTCCTGACTCTCTGCTGCTTCGTCCATTCTGCCTCATGTCAGTTCTGTTCCTACTGAGTTCAGGACCTACAAGTGCATACCCTACAATTCTAAAAGATTTTCTCTGAAAACTACAGAGGAGTGGCTATTTTCCATTTGTTTCTACTGCACTTCAAGAAATAACAATATGCCATTGTCACGTTCCCTGTCCATTACATCCCTGAGTGGGCTGTTTCCAGCCTGGGAGGACGATGAGCTGCCTGTGGAAGACCTGATGCTTTTTGAAGTGGCATGGGAGGTCACCAACAAAGGTCAGACACACTGCAACTCAGCTGTTCCTACTTTATCTAAGGTCTTTTACTTTAAGACAGATTTCTTTAAACCTTAACCAGATAAAACTGGTACAGCTTCCCAGTTGATCACAAACTTATTATTATAAGTGTAATTCTGTTCAGAGTATGTGATAAAGGTAAAATCACTCTGGTTTGGCAAATGAAGATTTCCTCACAATAAGAATACATTCTCTGGCATTGTTTTCCTAAAACATAATCTTTGCTCTTCAACAAGTAAATATTGCTCCACAGAGCACAGTGTCTACTCTCTGTGTGGAGTTAAACATTAAGCTGTAGATAAGCTGGATAAGTGGCAGAGATGGGCCCCGCTCTATGTATTTGTCTTCTGTCTTTTCTTTATCCCATTTAAAAGAAGTGATTCAGTGTGGATTGTGACTTCCAGAAAAAAAACACATTAAAAAACAAAATTAGAAAACAAACCAATGACAAAGTTAAGATTCCAAAAACTAAATGTTTATTTATTTTTGTGCAAATTCATACAATAGCTTTTATTTAAAAATGTTGGTCTTTGAAATAAATTGCCACAGGTACAGATGGGAAAGATAAAACAACAAACACATTTCCTAATTACAGAACTTAATTTTCAGTAATTATATCCAATAATAAGAAGTAAGAAGTTCAGTCACACTACTGACCCACAGTCATTCAACCTAAAATGGTCAAATGTTTCTTTCTTTTAGGTCTTTTCACACCAACCAGGTATAGCCAAAGATGAAAACATTTAATAATACTATTTGGTGTTAAATAGAAAAAAAAAAAAAGACCATTTGTTTAATGCAAAGATATGGAGCCCCAAAGGGGACACATCGGATCTTTTTATATTATTGTTTTCACAGAGGTTTTCCGTTTCCAAGCAATGATGATAAATTTACTAGTCAATTCATGTGGACCATCGAGTACTGAATATTTTTGTCCTACTATATAAGGTTTTAAGCATGCAAGTTAATTTCTCATTTGTGAGATATATACAGTTTTACTTCTTTTTCTTTAGGATACAAACCCACCATAAACTTAGGTGCTAGAATGACGGAGACAGAACTGGTCAAACATGAGCTTTCTATTCCTGCTCGAAAACAGAAACATGACAGAAGCGCTCTGTAAGAAAGGAACAAAGGAACACAGAAAGGCAAGAGACATCCAAACTATTTGGACTATTCTGAGTTATTTTAACAGGGTGATACCGCCATCTGCTGACAGTTTTGTTTGTGGAGTCTTTTTTTTATGTTGATAAGTCTGACTGGTTAATAAAGTATGGAGGACCAAAACTGACATAATAATAAATAAAAGAATAAATATATAAATAAAAGAATAAATATATATCAGACATGAATAAAAAAAGAATAAATATATAAATAAAAGAATAAATATATATCCAACATAATAATAAATAAAAGAATCAATATAAAAATAAAAGTAGAAATATATAAATAAAAGAATCAATATAAAAATAAAAGTAGAAATATACAAGTAAAATAATAAATATATATTTTGATAAGAAATAAAAGCATAATATATATTTCCATTTTCTGTATTTATTTCTGTATTGTTTTCTGTATTATTTCCTCGCTGTATTTCTGCTTCGTTGATATGTAAATGAGGTGGGCAGCAGCCTTCTACGTCCAGCTCTCTATTGGTCAATAAACAGGAAAAAGAACGATCCGTGTGCAGATCGATTGTGAATGCCTGCGCTGTGGTCCTCTTCGGAGAGA